>NW_020838038.1:2757418-2781351 GCF_003676395.1 Aethalodelphis obliquidens | reverse complement strand
GGAGGGAGGGGAGGGGGGAGGAGGGAGGGGAGGGGGGAGGAGGGAGGGGAGGAGGGAGGGGAGGAGGGGGAGGAGGAGGAAGAGAAAAAGAAGAGAAATGGCAATCACGAGGTATTTGGAGATATTGTCAAGCACCTACCCTGTGTCTGGAACTTTATATCCACCTCTAATTTTTTTTTTTTTCTTACGCGGGCCTCTCACCGCTGTGGCCTCTCCCACTGCGGAGCACAGGCTCCGGACGCGCAGGCTCAGCGGCCATGGCTCACGGGCCCAGCCGCTCCCCGGCATGTGGGATCTTCCCGGACCGGGGCACGAACCCGCGTCCCCTGCATCGGCAGGCGGACTCTCAACCACTGCGCCACCAGGGAAGCCCATATCCACCTCTACTTTAAAGCTCATAACAAACCTAGGAAGTAGGTATTCTTATCTGCACTAAACTTACAGAGATGCTCAGACGCGGGAAAGTTAAGTAATTCACCAAGGTCACATTGCTAAGGAATTAGAAGGCTACGTCTGCCTGGATCTTTCCAAAACTTCCACAAGCCTTATCTGTCAAGGAGCTTTGAGTCCCTGATGCTATTCAGAAGAGAGGTGCAAAACCAAGCCTCAGGTAAAGAAACCAGATCAAGTAATATGGGGGTAGTAGTGTCCCTTAACAATAAGGTGGGGTCCTAGCCAGAATCAAGAGGAAGAAACTCAGTCCTTCAGGTTGGGGCAACATGGAGAAATGTAGGGTGGAAAGATCAAAGACCAAGACAAACAACCCGAGTCTGAAATAGCTTAGAGTTCAGGAGGATCAGGGGAAACATGAAGTTAATATTAAAGGGGCTGGGGACATCCCTAGTGGTCCAGTGGGTAAGACTCGGCGCCCCCAATGCAAGGGGCCCGGGGTGGGGGGGGGGGGGGGGGGGGGGGGGCTAGATCCCGCACGCATGCCACAATTAAAAAAAAAAAGATCCCCTGTGCCACATCTAAAACCTGGTGCAGCCTAAATAAATATTTTTTTTTAATTAAAAAATAAAGGGGCTGTAACTTTGCGGAACGTTTGAGTATTTCAGTCTTTTCTCTTAGGATACTGAGGTCTAGACCCAGTTTGCAGTGAAAGCAGTTTCTGTGAAAGAAATGCACAAGAGACCTATAGTCATATCTGGAGTATCAGGGAAGCGATTTAATTCCATGCCCCAGCAGATAGAGGTGAATTTCAGTGCAGAGGACGTAATGAGGTTCCAGCTAGTCCAGGCTGGGATTCACATTGTGCTGCGTCTTCTGGGCTACTGGCCCTCCAAACAATGGTATGCCGGAGCCAGCCTGTATCAGCTTGCAAAGAGCTGATTGCACACATCTCTTCCCAACTCCACATTCCTCGATGTCACATTTGTAGTTTGTAATCACCCATGGTGGGAGCATTTATACCATGGAAACTGGCAAATGCTCTAAATCAGGGCTTCTCTTTTAAAGAGCAAGTTGTTAAACATTTACAGCTGCCTCTAGGTATTAGCACAGATGGGAAAGGGTGAGGGGACCTATGAGGAGGTTTTGAGCATCTGGGAGCGGAGATGAGAGTGATCAAGAGGCAAAGAAGATGGTATTATATCCATTCCCCAACCTGACCTGAGCGAGGAGATGTGAACCGAATAGAGGGAGCTCTACACAGCAGGGACACTGGGAGACAAGCAGCCCCATGTGAATCTAAGCTGCGACCTAGAGCAGGGAGGGAGTATTTGTCAAGTGTTTCTGTCTGTTTTGTAGGAGATGCCTTCAAGAGGGCCAGGAGGACCGGAGGAAACTCCATCACTGGGAATACTTCTGACAAAGAGCACCGGTAGTAACGTCAGTGCCTCGGTACATTTCCTAAAAGCTGCAGCCGAAGTCCAGGGTGGGCTGATGCATGAGGCTATGTAAGATACTCTTTGTGGACTCTCAGAACTAAACAGAGTCGACTTTGAGGGAAAGCCTGGAGACATGGTGTTAGCAGGTGGGGCCTATGATCCAGCTATATCTGGGCATTAACCACAATGTCACCTCATTCGTACCCCTGTTTGTGAGACTTGGGGGATTAGGGTTATGGCTATTTTGTCTGCCCCATCCGATTTGGTTCACATTTGTCTGTGTGATAGGCAGACGTCTAAGATGACCCCTGATGATTCCCACATCCTGGTATTCACGGTCCTGCATAACCCCTTCCTGTTAAGTGTGGGCAGGACCTAGTGACACGCTCCTAATGAGTAAAATATGGTAACGTCATAGGATGTCGCTTTGGTGATTAAGTTATAAAAGACTGTGACCCCATCCTGCTAGTAGACTGTCTTCATTGCCTTCTTAGCTCACACGCTTTCATAAAGCAAGTTGCCAGGTTGGAGAGGTCCACAGTGCAAGGAACTGAGGGCAGCCTCCAGCCAACAACCAGCAGGGAACTGACCCCTCAGTCCAAGAGCCCTTGAGAAACGGAATCTTGACAACCACCAGGTGAGCGAATTTGGAAGTTGATCCTTCCACAGTTGAGCTTGATAGGAGACCATAGCCTTGGTGATACATTTCTCACAGTACTGTAAGAGCCTCAGAGCCGGAGGACCAACACATCTCAGCTATGCCTGAATTCGTAACCCACATAAACTGTGAGATAATGAACGTGTGTTGTTTTAAGCTGCTAAGTTTGGGGATAATGTGCTATGCAGCAGTAGATAACTAGTACAGGTTGGGATAATACGGGCTGGGAGACCACAGATGTTTGTACAATCAGTTTCAGGTGGGCATTAACACTCAATCATAAATCCTACTGCAAAAAAATAAAAATAAAAAGGGTAGTTAAAAGATGGCAGGCCATTAACAAAAATAATACCCAAGGGTGTAAAGAGATACAGTAACAAGCAGATAGACTTTGGAAAGTCAGGTAAATCTATTATAATTTCAAATTCTGGTTGTCAAGCATAAGGCAAGGGCAAGCCATGACAGATCTGGCCAGTAAAGAAACATGAATCCTTTTCAGATTCAGACAATTTATTACATAGACACTGAAAGGAAGACTAGCCAAAGATGTCAGCTCCCCAAGGTTCTCACTCAGGGAAACACTGAAATAAAAGGGGCTACATGGCTACGACATCAATGATTGGACATTTTCGTGTCTGTAGACGAGAATTCTTTTGCACTGCTCTCAGTTATCTATGAGTTAGAGTTGTACATCTCTCCCACAGCACCAGAAGCAAATAAAGGGGGAGAGTATAGATCTACACTAAAACACACATTTCTCATTACATCACTGTTCCAAGTACTGTGAGGGTACTGACTCATTTAAGATCGACAGTAACGATGTAAGAATGGTAATATGATTATCAGCGTTTCGTAAAGAAGAAATCCAAGGCAACCAGGAGTTAAGCTGAGCCATTCAAAGTCACACAAAGTGAATGGCAGAACCAAACTCTGAAGGGAGTCTATGCTCTTAGCCACCGTGCTCTCCTGCCTCTCTGTGGTAAACCAATTAGTTAGGTTGGACAAAGGTCCCAGGGAAGGAACTATTGAAAAAGTGAAACTCCTGAGGTCAGGAGCTCTGGAGAACAGAGAAAGGATGAAATTTAGAGATCAGGTTGTTCTTCATCTTCCAGAAGCTGCAATACTTCTTGTGCTCTAAGAAGGCCAAAAGAAACTAAAAGCAAAACAAAAGGAAGCTTCTGTGAGGGACAGTGTTCTCTTCCTTGTATGGACAAGAAAACCAAGGCACAGATCAGGCACTGTTCCTGAGATGCTGGCGACTTGAGAATAGTTGAATAAACTACTGAGGAGAACCTCTGTCATACGGTAGCCACATTCCCTCTTAGGACGACCAAGTGGGCATCCTCAGTGGCACACTGGGGCTGGCCTGGAAGCTTAGAGACAGGAAACACTGGAAACCTCCACTTGGCACAGAATACACCTTCTCTCTCTAAAGCAGTGCTTCTCAGCGTGGCAATTCCACTCCCCACCCCAGGGGACTTTTGACAGTGTCTGGGGTTTCGCGGTTACTATAGCTGGAGCAGGGGGTGCTACCGGCATCTAACGGGTAGAGGTCAAGGATACTGCTCTACATCCTAGCGTGCACAGCACAGCCCCACAACGAAGAATAGTTGGGAAATTCTGCCCTAGAGGAAATAGTGTGTCGAGTCTCTGACCAACCTGAACATCTGCAGGAAAAGGAGAGCATGGAGAGAGAGGGAACACATTGCTGAGTATAAAAGCAAGCATGACCTGCATTATCCTTTGGTGAAATGGGTCCCTTAAAAAGCCAATGAAATGGATCAATGGAGCCCTAAACTGGTTTCTACTTTCAGTTATTGGTTTTATACATCTCCTAGAAAATCATATATCTGGCTCATAGCTGGAGCCAATAACTGAGAATCACGCCCTGAAATTTAGTCTAAGTAACCTTTTTCCCATGCCTGCAACATACTCAGTCAAAAATTAGGGTCATCAGGCACCTTGTAAAATGCCTGGCTGTCCATTTTTCTGGTTTCCAAGTCAATACAGAAATACGGAAAACCTGAAGTGCTTCATTTTTCAGCAACAAAATTGATTCACTGAGAGTCCATAAGCATAACCACTTTAACTTAACTGGTGCATTAGTATAATTTGAACTGCGTAATGGCAAAGCCAAAAAGCCATTTGGTCATTGACAGATACAAACAAGCCCAAGAAACGTAAAAACAACAGCCTTCCCAGAATAAAACCCAAGCATATGGTGGAGAAATAAAATACCCCAACCAACAAAACACCCTTTTGTATCAATATAGAAAAGAGACGGAACACAATTTATTAAAGGGCAAGGCACCACCAGATTTACGTGCATGTAAGTGAGCTCAAAAGTATCTGCAAAGCCCAGACAGAATTTTATCCAAGTTTCTACAGTGAAGTAGAAGAAGGAATAATTCAACCTTCTCTTATCTTGTTGAGAGGTAAATGCATTCACCTTGTGATAGTCTCCTGTACACCTCAGGAGAGAGTTAATTTTGGAGGTGCGTGTATACAACGCCAAGGATCAGGAAGCCTCCTGACGTTCCGTTATAAAATTAAAATGTCAATATCATATGGTATCACTTATATGTGGAATCTTAAAAAAAGATATAAATGAACTTATTTACAAAACAGAAACAGACTCACAGACATAGAAAACAAACTTATGGCTACCAGAAGGGATGGGGGGGTGATAAATTAGGAGTTTGGGATTAACATATAAACATTACTATGTATAAAATAGATCAACAACAAGGACACCTACTGTACAGCACAGGGAACGATATTCCATGTCTTGCAATAACCTGTAAGGGAAAACAGTCTGAAAAAGAATATATAAAAGTTATATATATATAACTGCATCACTTCGCTGTACACCTGAAGCTAACACAACACTGTAAATTGTACTTCAATTAAAAAATGGTTATTAAAAAAATTAAAATGTTAGCCCTCTTATTGGGACTATAATGTTTTCCAGGAAACACTCTAAGGAGAGGAGGGTGGAAAAGCAGCCACCCCTCCTCCATCCAAGAAAATTCATCATTTTACCCTTATTCATACAGAGAGAAGACAAAGGAATAAGTATTTGTTTAGCTCCAACTAAATACCAGGCCTTTAAAGTACAGTCAACTCTTGTTATTCATGGTAGTTTCGGTCTATACAGTCACCTAAACAGTGGATTAGCAAACACTGAACCTCTGCTCCTGGGGAAATACAGGGTTAGGTTCCTGCGAGCCTCCGGTCACAACCAAGAACCTAAATGTCCATCATCGGATGAATGGATAAAGAAGATGTGGCACATATATACAGTGGAATATTAGCCATAAAAAGAAACGAAATTGAGCTATTTGTAATGAGGTGGATGGACCTAGAGTCTGTCATACAGAGTGAAGTAAGTCAGAAAGAGAAAGACAAATACCGTATGCTAACACATATATATGGAATTTAAGAAAAAAAATGTCATGAAGAACCTAGGGGTAAGACAGGAATAAAGACACAGCCCTACTAGAGAATGGACTTGAGGATATGGGGAGGGGGAAGGGTAAGCTGTGACAAAGCGAGAGAGAGGCATGGACATATATACACTACCAAACGTAAGGTAGATAGCTAGTGGGAAGGAGCCGCATAGCACAGGAATATCAGCTCGGTGCTCTGTGACCACCTAGAGGGGTGGGATAGGGAGGGTGGGAGGGAGGGAGACGCAAGAGGGAAGAGATATGGGAACATATGTATATGTATAACTGATTCACTTTGTTATAAAGCAGAAACTAACACACCACTGTAAAGCAATTATACCCCAATAAAAATGTAAAAAAATATATAAAGAATCAATCAATACGTAACCTTGTTTTATGTGTGCTTCTGTGTAAAGACACCTTATTGAATATATATCGCTGATTCTTTAACACTGAACTCACGGCGAGCAGCAGTGTAACTCACGCCTGAAAGAAGCGTCTCTGACACACGCATTTTCTCCATAAGGCCCCTCACAGCCTTCTTGCGCTTAGGAACACTGGACAGCACTTCAGCACTATGCCTGGGGGGCATTTAAAACAGCAAGATCACCAACAGTACAGCTGACTCTTGAACAACACAAGTGTAAACTGCACAGGTGCACTTATATGTAGATGGTTTTCAAGAGTAAATAATCTAGTACTACCCCATCCTCGGTTGTATCTGCGGATGCAGAACTGCAGATCCAGAGGGCCAACGTTTTTTATATGCAGATTTTCAACTGTGCAGGGGTCGGAACCCCAACCCCCTTATTGTTCAAGGGTCAATTGTACAAAAATGCCAAACCTGTGGCACTAAAGACCAAAACAGGGACAATTTTTTGCCACTCTGCCCATCTCTGTGAATGACTGCGAAAGAGACCTAAGTATTAATTGGGGGTTACAAATACATTTCAGCAAGTGGGCATATTCACGAATATGGAACTGCACAGAGTGAGGATCGACTGTGTATTACCCTGTTTAAATCGGACTATGACCTTGCAAAGTAAGCATTGTAATCTCTATTTTACATAAAAAGAGCAGGTTCAGAAAGGCCAAGTAACTTGTCCAAGATTGCAAACTAAGAAGTGATCAATCTGTGGTGAACAATTCTTGGGTTTCCATTTGCCCCATGCTAAGACTTGAAGTCCACCGAAGGTCATCCAACAACAATAGTCAAGCAAAGCAGAAAAGACCAGTGGACTTAAAAGTCAAGACACATTCAGGAGCTGTCCTTCAGCTCCTAGTAAGGCTCCTTCTGAAGTAATGCAGTCAAACTCACCCGAAAGTTACCACCTTTGCGTGCTCTTACCTACCCAAAGGAGCAGGTACATGGGCGCTGCCTTTCTGGAAAAAGAGTGAAACGACACCTAAATAGGAACATTGAGGCCCTGCCGGAAAAGAACTACTTCACAAAAACTGTAAATGCGGGGTCAGAAACTCCTCCTCCTTAGCCAAACCTCCCAGGTACCAATGTGGTGACTCTGAAGCTTTCACTGTTATTAGATCAGCTGGCAGAAAGGTGAGCAGTGTTCTCTAACTTAACGCTTCCCTTAACTCATACCAGTGGGTCAACTCTCAGCCTGACAATGGCATATTTACCTAGTCTGACTTTTCTGAAACTTCCACTGAGGGTCTCTGATGTCCCAGGGAGCATTTTTCAAAGACCTCATGTCTTGCGGCCCGTTGCATCAGTGGTCCAACAACTGCTTTCCCTTGTATGTGGAGTCGCAGTCTCTCCTGCTCTGAAGGTCAATCCATTGGTCCTCTATCTTCTACAACCTTCCTCTCATCTCTCCTCCCACTGTACTAATTCTCAGGCATGTAAACCCCCCAGAGACTTCCTCTACACTCCGAAGTGAAATAATAAGCGTAGTATCACTGAGGCTACTGCGGTCCTGTGCTCCAGCCCTTGCACCCTCCCTCCCCTCCTCTCAGTGAGGTGACTGCTGGTGATGCTGGCCCCCAGCTTGAGAAGACTCACAGTCACCTGAGGCTGGCCCCTCCCATACAAGGGTAACAGGAAACTTCAGGACAGCAGCCTAGAGCCCAAGGAGTCAGCAGGTGAAATGGCAATTTGAGGGAAGAATTGGTTTTGTCACTTCTGGGTGTGGGATGAAGAAATACTGCTTTATAATTACTACTGAGACCCTATTTGGGGACCAGGCCTGGTGAAACATGGAACACGTGAATTGGGTCAATAATTTACTGGCCAGAGCTCATAGAAAGGTGTTCTGTTATACTAAGTCTAAATACGGCACCATGTCTTTTCTCTCCTCTAGAGAGGACTGTGGCCGTGTACATCAGCGCTGAGTTCTATGAGTGATATATTCCCATGGGCACTTGGGGATATCTTAAGATTATGATACCTGGCCTTAGTTTAGGGGCATGGAAAATAATTAGTATTGGCATTTGATGCCCACATTTCAGATGAGACTTCTTATAACTTATAAAAGCATTCGTAGTTTAAAGGAAACTGGGGCTAATGGAGACGATGGCTGCAAGGAACTAAATTCAAAAGACTTCTTAATATCCTTCAGATATTCCTGTTTGACACCTGGCTGAGAGTAAATTATACTTTTTTATTTTAAATCCTATAATTTAGAGAGTAAGAAGTTTCCATAAACACCTACTGCAGATCTTTAAGAACGTTTTGAAGCAACTTCAGTGACAAATAAAATAAAAACATTCAGAAGGAACTAAATAAACCTTATTTTTTCAAATGTTGATGTTTCCAACTAGATCACTGTCTACAAATTCCAAGCTTAAAAAGCAGAAGATTTAAGAAAAGAGGTCTTATTCTTCATTTTTCAAAGAAATCAATTTTTTTCAGGAGTGGCAATAAAATGAGATATTTTTAAAGTGGGTAGGGTTAAGTATCACGTAATGGTTTTCCCATAGCACACAGTGGCTCTTGTTAGGTATCATCCTTTGAGGAACTGCTGTAATTGAGATCACGATAAAATAAGGTTTTCGTTTTGTTTCGTTTTTAGAATATAGAAACTAAGCCAGCTTTACTGGCTCCTAGGAAAATTTCATGCTTTGTTTAAATACCTGCCTATGAGCTATTTGGTTCCCTTTAAAAACCTGTAATCACTAGAAAGAGACATGTTCCCTTTTGAAGCTCTAACTCTGGCTTATTAGGGCCACGTCTTATTTGTGAATCAACTACGGTGCCTAGAGCAACATTTTACTCCTAAGCGGTGTATGATAATTCTTGCCGAGTGAATTAATGAATAGGTGATTGCACTGGAGATGCGTGCTGGGAGGGCGGGGGTAGAGGGGGCAGATGAGGCAGTGAGTGACAAGCTCACCAATGAAAACCCACAGGGATATGGAGCTCAGTGAAGTTACTACTGCCTCCCTTGAATCTGACCTTTTCAGAAAAATTCGACCATTTCACCTCTTCACTTTCTTCTATTACAGATTTACTGTCTCCTTTCTTAAATAGGTATGCCAATAAGGCAGATTCATTTTTATCTGGGAGAAGGATAATCTCTATGGGAGGTAAGAACTGGGGCAGTGAAAATCTGTGTTGCCGAGTTGTCTTAACAAAGCTGGTCATGGATAAGTAACTATGATATGTCACTATATGCTAGGATATTCTACCACTGTGCCAACATTGACTATACCTGAATATGACGACACCATTACCTTATCTCTCTATGTACAGTAGTAGTACAGATACTCAGAAGAGGAGTTTAAGACAACTCTTTCATGATGCCCTTAACGTGCCATAAATTTGACTATACGGCTTAAAGCTCGATGTTTTCCTGTTTCTAAAAAGCTTTTTTATTTTTTTTTGCAGTACGCGGGCCTCTCCCGTTGCGGAGCACAGGCTCTGGACGCGCAGGCTCAGCGGCCATGGCTCACGGGCCCAGCCACTCCGCGGCATGTGGGATCTTCCCGGACCGGGGCACGAACCCGTGTCCCCTGCATCAGCAGGCGGACTCTCAACCACTGCGCCACCAGGGAAGCCCTCTAAAAAGCTTTTAAGCTATGGCGGATGAAGTACCTTGTGCTTTTCCAGTGTGATGGCTAACCCTTGAAGGGAAATCTGAAAGGCAGGAGAATATCATTGCTGTTACCACCCATCGATTCAGCAAACATTTGCTGGGCTCCTGGTATGTGACTGGTTGTGAGCTGGGTGCTAAGGATACAGATGAATAAGCTAAAGGCCCCACTCATAAGCACTTTTAGTCTAGAAATCATAAACAAACATCAATGTGAACAAATAACTCTATAAAGAAGAGACATAGGCTGTGATAAACGCACGCACAGTGTATAATGAGACCCAAAGGAGACCATCATCAATTCTTCCTAGAAGATTAAGGAAAGCCTTCACAGCAGAGATGAAATTGAAGCAAGCCCTGAGTAATGGGTTGGTACCAAGGTAGCTCAGCCTCTTACAGTGAAGTGGTATTTTTCAAACTTGAGTGAAAAAGCGATAGAAAAAAATGGCTTGGCCTCTCAGAATTGACTTTCAGCATTGTTTACTCTAATGATATTTTGAAATGTACACACATAAAACTAGATATAAAATCTTTATGCTTTTATTCTATTATAAAATCGGAACAAATTTACAAAATAAATATGATCAAAGCTCCAATACCAATAGACTCCAAATGAGCCACATTTCACTTAATATCATGGATGATGTTGTTTTCCTGAAACCGAGCTGATGTTGCATCTTCTGTTTCTCTGGCTTACCAAACTGTTTAATATGTGCAAAGTAATATACTTAAAAACACAGTAGTAGGAAAGAATTTATAATGAAAAACTGCAGCTGCCAACCTTGGGAGAAACTGTTATTTCTAATTATGTTTCTATGATAGGCACTGCTTTCTCAATAATTTGCTTATACTGATATTTAATTTATGTATAACCTTAAGCATTTTGCATCGATGTCTCGATATTTAGATGTAGACTTAACCCACTTATCTACTCTTCACTTCTCCTCTATATTCCAGCCAATAAACTGACAAGAGTGATCACCTCTGCAACATGAAATAGCATTTTAAATCTCCATGTCTACAACTATCAAACATAGGCTCTCTTTCTCTCATTGTGTTAGTCAAGGATAGTACTAACCCATCTTTCTTTCTTTTTTAATCTTCTTTTTTTTCCGGGGGGGGGGGTACACAGCATGTGGGATCTTTAGTTCTCCGACCAGGGACCGAACCTGTGACCCCTGGGGTGGAAGCACGGAGTCTTGACCACTGGACCGCCAGGGAAGTCCCCCCATCCTTCTTTCTATGTCTCCTCCCTCCCTTCAATCTCCCAGCTACTGTCAATTATGTCTTTCTTTGCATGACAACATGTATATCCTGACTCGTAACCATAGTCCAGTCTCTCGTGATCTGTCTACAGATTGATCCTAAAGGCTAAAAACCTGTAAGCTGAGTTAACATAGGTCTGACCAAACGTTGTTCACCCTAGAACCGAACGATGTTCTCTGGAGGCAGACTGCCAGAGACAGTTGAAATCCCAGTCTGCTTGTACTATCTGTGTAACCTTGGATAAGCAATTTCACTGTGCTTTCATTACACCATCTGAAAAATATGGAATAATAATTTTATCTACCTCATAGGTTTGGTATGAATACCTAAGTGAATTAGTATATGTAAAATATATAGTGCCTACAGACACTTGTGGTTGCCAAGGGGCAGGGGGAGGGATGGATTGGGAGTTTGGGATTAGTGGATGCAAACTATTATATGTAGAATGGATAAACAACAAGGCCATACTGTATAGCACAGGGAACTGTATTCAATATCCTGTGATAAACCATAATGGAAAAGGATATGAAAAAGAATGTGTGTGTGTATATATGTGTGTGTAACTGAATCACTTTGCTGTATAGCAGAAATAAACACAACACTGTAAATCAACTTTACTTCAATAAAATAAATTTTAAAATATATATATAGTTGGGCTTCCCTGGTGGCGCAGTGGTTGAGAGTCCGCCTGCCGATGCAGGGGACACGGGTTCGTGCCCCGGTCTGGGAAGATCCCACATGCCACGGAGCGGCTGTGCCCGTGAGCCATGGCCGCTGAGCCTGCGCGTCTGGAGCCTGTGCTCTGTAACAGGAGAGGCCACGGCAGTGAGACGCCCGCGTACCACAAAAAATAAAAAAAAAAAAAATTAAAAAAAAAATATATATAGTGACTATACATAGTTACTCCTCAATAAATGTCTTCTTTTATTATAATACATTTTCTTCCCATGGCTTTCAGAGGAGAATGTTCCTGGTGTCAGGTTTAAAAACTTCCTGCTCTCCATTTTCCCTATCCTCAATTTCTTTAATTCCTAAGTTTCTGATTTAGGTGACTGAGAGGATATTTGGGTTACTTACCAGAACATGGAATACAGAAGGAGAAGCAGATATAGAAGAAATCAATTTTGGACAAATGTTCTGCCTGTGGGACATCTAGGTAGAGATCAAATTACATGCTCTCTACTCAGAAGCTTTTCCTCCCCTTTTAATCTATAATTCTCTAAGAATTAGGAGTATGTCTTACTTGTAGTGTTTTGGGGGAAAATATTCACTTGAGAAATTATCTGAGGAAAGAATATTTACCAAAAATCTCACGAGTCAAAAATATGTTTTCTCAGTTATACCAAAGGTCTCAGTACAGGTTAACATTTTCCACTTCCTAGAATAACCAAACAATAACATTCATGATAGGTAGGGAAAAATTAATTCTGATTCCAAAGGGACAAAACTAGCAGCTGGGAAGTAGAACTGAACAACATATTTAAAAAGCATATCTCTTCCATCCTTTTCCTTTCTTTCCCTAGTTTCTTCCTTCTTAATCATGCATTACCAAAACATTTCAGCTCTCACATGCCAGGGTAACTTGTAAGGCTTGGAGTATGGTACAAAAACACTTTCAAGATCAGAAGACATTTCCAGTTGATTGTGTCACTTGAAAGAGAGAAGAGGCTTGAGAAAATGAAATATTAAAACGCCTCTCCTGAAACTCTCTTGGAATCCTGCGGCTGCCACTGAACAAAATGTTCCCTTTTAGCACAGGAAATTGGAGCCTTGGGGACCCCAGCGGGTGTTCAGTTCATTTAAGCATTTAGCCCACAGGCATTTTCAGATGGTTCCTGAGGGATTCTCCTTAGTTCCTTCCCACTGTTATTTCTTTGACACAGTCTGGTCAGACATATATGCTAGAGAGGTAAAGCAGGCGCCGATCTGGCCAAGGAATCAGTGGGTATTAGGAGGACCTAGAGAACGGGTTGATTCCAGAGACTGTTGAGAGTTAGAAGTAGGATACTGATAGCAGAACACCAACTATCTTGCATGAGACAGAACCGCTGACCCACAAGAAAGATTTAGAAGTCAAAAAGGAAGACATGGTTTCCTTTGTGTGATGGAAAAACTTCTTATTGTACATCCACAAAGGTCAGGAATATTGGTGAACACTATCATGGACTGCCCAGATACCCCTTCAGGGATGAAGGGCTTACACCTCAAGCTGCTGGGAGTGTTCACCAGGGAATGCCTCAGTTGAATCTAGCAAACTGGATCAAGCTATGTTCCCTTGCCAGGTCAGCCTCATCCAATCATTAGCAATACAAGTGGCATAAAAGCCTAGACCCTGGGACATCCCTGGACAAGTCTGAAGGGCCATCCTAGCTCCAAAGTCCCCATGGGATCTGCTGAGGCCTTTTTTTCTTTTAGCAAGCAACCCAGCTCAACTTCTCCCTAGCCCAATCATGCTTCTTTCCCCTCCCTTCCATAGCTGCTAACCCCAAACACTTTCTAATAAATGCCTCAAATCTTAACTCTAAGTACCATCTCCAAGTCTGCTTCCCAGGCAACCCAACTTGTAACAAATGGAAAGTGCTTAAGAGCGAGCGCCTTGCCAAAATGCATCTTAAAACCTCCAAATCTATGGGAACAACATCTAGATGTTTCTGTGGTGTTTCAAAGATCCAACAGTGGGACTTCGCTGGCAGTCCAGTGGTTAAGACTCTGCGCTTCCAATGCCGTGCAGCGTGGCCAAAAAAAAAAAGATCCAGTAGTGCTTTCATCTCATTAGAGTCTCAAATCTACTTTGTGAGATACGGATAATTTCATCTCTATTTTACAGATCAGGAATGTAAGTCTCAGATAAAGGTAACCAGTACATAGTTCGATTCACTAAACCATTGGTGGGAATCCTAATGATGATGGTGTAAAGAGTGGCCTTAAGGTTGGGAACGGCTATGTTTGACTGTTACCTCCCGTATTCGTTTTCCATTGCTGCCATAACAAATCACTGCAAACCTAGTGGCTTAAGACAACACAAACTTATTATCTCACAATTCTGTAGGTCAGAAGCCCTGGTGGGCTTCGCTGGTTTCCCAGCTTCATGTTTCACGAGACCAAAATCAATGTGTTGGCTCACTGGGTGCTTTTGGGGGGACTCTAGGAAAAGTCGGTTTTCAAGCATATTGAAGTTGTTGGCTGAATTCAGTTCCTTGGGGTTATAGGACTGCAGTTCTCATTTCCTTACTGGCTATCTTTGCTCCTAGAGGCTGCCCACATTCTTTCTTACGCTTTCTGGGTGCCTCCCCCGACTCCCACCAGTAGGTCAAGTCCTTCTCATGCCTCAAATATCTACAACTGTGTTTCTGCTGCATCTCTCTGTCTCTTCTGCCGTCCTCTTCTGTCACATCTCTCTTCTGATTCTGGTCAGAGAAATTGCTTTGTTTGTAAGGGCTCATGTGACTAGATCGGACCCATCAGAGTGATCCAGGTTAATATCCCCATTCTAAGGTTCAGTAACCAGAATTAGATCGGCAAAATCCCTTCACTGCAATATCTAGATTAGTACTTGATTGAATAACCAGGGGATGGGAATCCTGGGGGCACAGAATTTGGAATTCTGCCTACCAAATTTCATGACTTATATACCTAAAGCAGATGGCAGCCTCGGGGCCCAGAGAGTAGACTGTGTCTGGTACATTTGAGCTTGCTAACTTTGATCATGGCTTCTGAGAGGCTGACACTGCTGAAATGGGGAATGGTGGAAAAACCAACAAAATTACACAGCACCCTTTACACTCAGCCCCCATCTCCTTCACCACTCTATGGTCCAAATACCACTGTTAGTTCTTTATGGGCAGGATTTCCCAAATGTTTCTAATGATAGCATTTACCTGTTTCCCAGGACTCTCCTCTCTAGATCCCACCCCGGAAATTCACACTTTTTGAAGTACCCCCAGGTCATCTTATCCTAAAGGAAGATGGAGACACACTGTCATAAGAATCAGGCCCTTTCCTTCCACTAGGCCTTTGCATTTGCTCTTCCCTCTGCCTGGGTTACACCGCCCCATCACTCAGGTCTTGATTTTCATGTTCTCGTCTCAAAAGGATCTTCCCTGACCACCCCATCTGCTTGAGACTGTTTATCTGTAGTTATATTTCAGCCCCTCACTGTTTTCATTTCCTGTACAGTGCTGATCATAATCTGTACATATTTTATGAAAGAATTTACTCATTTCTTATCTCCTAAACTAGCGTGTAATACTGAACAAGGCAAGGACCATTTTGAAATCTCTCATGCTGCGTACACTGCTAGATGCCCAACAGGTGTTCATTGAATAAATGGATGAACAAACTTCAGCAAACTCACGAGCACGGAGCCATACTCCAATAAAAGCCAACGTCCCCTAGGGCAAAAACATTCCCCGGAGGCCGATCTGGTGATCTCTCCATTTTCCCAAAAAGAATATGTGAAAAAATATTTTTGTCCAATTTGAAGAGCTTAAATATGTACCCAAACGTGTACAGACTTTCATATAAACACTAGTGGATAATCTAAACTTTAGGCTAAAAGCTACTTTAAGTGTCCCTCAACTGTAAGTGCGGGGTCCAAGTCCCATCTTTTGGGGAGCTAAAGCTCCCTTGAAACTGATTTTGCTTGTGTATATTTCAGAAATGATTCACGAGTGAGTAAGCAAAGTGAGGACCTCCCTCTTCCTTTACCAGCCCTTAGATCTCTCCTACATCTCTCTCTGTCCCTCTATGTGCCCCAGGAGGCTGACTTCTACGGACTGCATTACTCGGACCTCTGGACCACTGGCTTCTGGTTGCGTTTAGCTAATGGGGGCCACCTGGAGAGTGATCACAGCACAGGAGATTTGAAAAAAGGTGCAAGTGATTATTCCCCTGGCTTTGTCTTACCTCCATACAATTCTTCTGTGATGACATTTCTTGTGGGGGGCAGAAGCGGGGGTGGCTCTTCCAGGGTTCCAACTATCACTGTACCTGGTAGCTCTGTTTCTTCTCTTGCCTCATCAGGCCTGATGTTCTACTCTGGTGCTGCAATGTCCCTTAATGGTTCTCTTAACTCTACCTGTGCCTCTAAATAGTTCCTTCACTAAAAAGATCTCTTCAAAACTCCCAACTGAGTATCCTGTTTTCTTCTGGGACTCTGACCTATATACTCATTTTCCTTGGCCAATTTCCCATTTCACTTGTGTGATTACAAAGCTAGAGAAGCTGAGAAAGCATTCCTAGGACATCTCTGGCTCCTGCCTGTTATTTATGATTATTCCAGATACTAGGCAAATTTCTTCCACCAGTCTTTTTTTCTGCCTTCGTACTTCTGATGTCTTAAAAGACTGAGAAAGGCAAAATAAAAATAGCTCACAATTGGACAGGGATTTTCTTTTCAGCTTAGTAGAAATGAGAGCTAAAACTTTAAAGCTAATTTGAATTTTTTTTAAATGAGGAAGCCGACCTTGAGTAGTTATATTTGAAAGTTTAACTGTTCAGCTTTGGAGCATTTCCATTAATTTATGAATGATAATAAATCATTTGAGTGGCCTATTTTGTTTATAAAGTGCTTCATTTGGCTGTATTTCAAGAAATGCAATATTGGCAAACTACTTGTAATATGAATGGTTCGGAAAACAAAGAGCTAATAAAGTCTCCATTCTTTGACTCACCGTAAATGGGTCCTCGCACTTGAACAAAGCTCATCTAAAGAATGTTTACCATTGTGACTAACTGCCACTTTCTACAAACGGGTTGTAAAATGCCCTATGCCTAACTATGCCACTGAATTTTTACACAAATACTTAAGGTATTACAAGGAAAATGCTTTGGGTCTTAGGTGGAAAGGAGACACTGGCGTTGTGGACACAGTGGACCGGGATGTATTCCTAGCTAGGACACATCCTAGAAATAAAACTTTCAACATGCTACTTCACCCATCCACGCTTCAGCTTTCGCATCTTTAAAGCAATAGTAATAAAACCTTCTAACTTCATAAATAATGAGTAAATATATTAGTTTGTGTTCCCCCACAAAGCACAGCCCAAGACAAGAACTAGAGAGCAGGTGGTTTCCTTGGAAGGTAGTCCCAGAAAGCAGGGGTGAGAGAGCAGGAAGAAAGAGACAGGGAAGGAGAAAAATATAATTAAAAACTTCAGGAATGAGCTTGTTACCACCGTAAGTAACTTGAACTCAAGCCCACCGGGGACTCTCTGAGCATCCACAGAGAATTATCCTCCCAGTTGTTTCTCTGAAAGAAGAGAAGGGCAGTGGCTAAAGCATTCAACCAGAGGCTCTCCACTTGTTGGCGGCTGCCACCAGATGTGAGTCCCCTAGCACTTCCAGCTGTGCCTGTCCAGAAGTTAAGAGGGCCTCTGGGGCCCTAGGGCAGAAAAGAAAAGCAATTGTTTGTCTTCGAGGTTGGATAACTTTAGGGTATGTGAAACTGTCTGCCTCAGAGGTGCTGAAATCAGAGGGATGTGACATGGGACAAAAAGCTGTATGTTACGGAAAATATACTTCAAATGCTTTTTGTTCATGGCCTGAATTAAGGCAGTTGTGGTGGGAAGAAGGAGGGAGTAAGGTTTCAAGAGACATCGGAGGTAGAAATGACCAGGGTCGTGACTAGTCAAATAGAAAAATCCTGAATGAACTTGATACTGCAAGCATGGAAGTCTGGATAGATAATTGAGTTAATCACTGAGGCAGTAATATGGGGCCAGGTAGTAATATGGTTTGGTTTCCTTTTGTTAAAGGAAAATAAAGAGATCGGTGATATCCAATACCTGGTTGAAGACAAGGAATCAGCTAGCTTTCTAGTTTCCACAGTGTTTGGAGAGGCAACTCTCTTACCATCATAAGGTCATTCCAGACTTCTGTAATTCCTTGTGGTAACAGCATTCTCAACCCAGGAAAGTAAGTGGGAAACTAAGGGAGCTTCCTTTTCTGCAGCAAAGTAGGCACTTAAGATGAATTAATGAAGAGGTTTCATACTAAGTGATACTGGGGTTGGGAGTATTCAGTCGTGTCTGTGTCTCATGTTTCCTTCCACATGGAAAGATATCCCTCTGAGAATGACTTACCTATTTGGTACGGGACCATAAAACAGGCTTCCATAACTGTTCTTCCCTCCCCCTCCTCTCTCAAGTCAGCCTACCTGCAGAGTACAGGCTTTTGCTTTCTCTCAGCCCTCCCCTTGTATAAGAGGCTTGCGGTTTTCTCCGGATGCTGGTGACCTGATACAGTAAGTCTGATTGATTCTGGAGATCAGTGTTAAGAAACCCACTTGTCCACAAATATAAATCACATTCCCC
The DNA here is from genome assembly GCF_003676395.1 of Aethalodelphis obliquidens. Taxonomy (NCBI): domain Eukaryota; kingdom Metazoa; phylum Chordata; class Mammalia; order Artiodactyla; family Delphinidae; genus Aethalodelphis; species Aethalodelphis obliquidens. The sequence continues at coordinate 2,762,787 of NW_020838038.1, read as the reverse complement.
AGTATCCTAAATGTTGGCTTTCCTTGTGATTTTAGAGCCCAGATAGTAAAGAAGAACCACCAAAGTCCTGCCCACAAACCGCAGCTCATTCCAGAAAGGCCTTTGTGGTAAACGGAGAGACTTAACAATGACTTAGGAGTAGACTAGGTTTTGGAAATGAAATAGGAGAGCACACATTTCCAGGAATTTAACAAAGGGGTAAGCCAGAAATCTGGACAGAGTTTTGACTCTGAATGATCTCAACTGACCCAACATACAACTATATATGTAATCAGAGTGCATAGGTGCGATACCCTGGAATATTAGAACTATAAGGGATGAAAAAATGGAAATATTTCCTTTCGGAACAGAATGTCTTTAGAGAACATACTGATCTAATTTACCAGAAGGGACAGTGTTCTCTGGTTATTTCTCTTTCAGGGTCAGACAGCCAATTTTCCCTGTTACCAAGCACCTTGGCAGAATTATTATTTTTTTGTGCTCGAAAGAGCCTTAGCAAATTAATCCAGCTCTCTTATTTTGTGTCCCCTCTAAACCAGGATGTACAATTTTTTTCATAAAGGGCCAGACAGTACATTCTTTGGATGCTACATGGTCTTTGTCACAACAACTCAGCTCTGCCACTGTGGCCCTGAAAGCAGCCATAGACAGTATGTAAGCAAATGGTACACAGCCATACCTGCTCTAAACCAGTGATACTTAAAATACGGTCTGACACCCAACGCCCAGCCAAAGCGCATGTTTGCCACGAGTCCACAATGAGCTAGGTAGAGAAATCGACAGTGAGCATTTCGAAACCCATACTGCTGTTAGACGTTGTCAATATCCAAGCACACGATTATTTTCAGCAATTCATTCTTACTGTATTTAACAAAAGCATCAATTGATGATGAAATGGAAATAAAACACCTGATCCTTCACCCATACAGTTTGAGAAGCGAGGCTCTAAATTCCAAGCTTGTCCTCATTTTCCAGATAGGTAAGGAGACTCAGAGGACGGCGCTGTTCAGTGTCATCTAGCCAGTTAGGGGAAGAGCCAGGATACACACCCACGTTTCCTGATCCCTAGTCCAGTGATGTTTCCTGATACGGTACAAATTTCGCGGTCTGTGTTAATGACTTCACACCTTAAAAGTTTCCCGCAAAGCTACAGCTATAGCTTTGAGCCCTTTTGTCTGCTCAGCAGGTTAGATGATCACAGGCCAAGTGCTTTTCTGTTCAAGGTAGAGAACAGAGCCCTCCAGCTTTCGAACCCCTAATCCTGTGTCTGATGTAACCTGGGCCGAGGCTGTTGCTGCAGGCTGGGCTGCCCTTTCTCAATTATTTAATGAAGATTCTCACTTCCAGGCTAAATGGCTATAAGAAAACCTTCTCTCTTTCATGCACTTTCATAACCCATAACCCAGCCACTTTGCACTTTCATGCAAAGTGGCTGGGTTATGAGGAGGGCTTTATGGTTCTCAATCAAACCAAAAGCCACATTATTCCAAATATTCTGCCCCCCTCTTATTCCCTACCATCCACCTAGAAGATTTTCAATGCTTACTTACACAGGAGAAAATAATAGCTACTTGTATACCCCCAGAGAGTCCAGATACCTATTAACAATACAGCGAGTAATAAGGGCCAAATGCACTGTCGGTGGAGGATGGAGCAGCTGACATCATTTGTGGAGGGCTCTTCAAAGGCCTACAAATCTAGACGACGTTCAGGATCCAGCGCCCGTGTCGGCAAGATCAGCTTAAAGAATGGTTACTTAAAAACGAATGAAAAATATTGATTCAGAAATGAAAAAAAATGGCTCCGGCTAACATAACTCAAGGATAAGATGGCCACGCTATGGTAGGTCAAGGATCAGTTTTAGACACAACTGCTTGAATTTTATTTAGAGGACATTTAAATGCGTAACAGTCTCAATTTCAGATTGCATTGACTTAACGTCATTGGTGAATGATTTAAGACTTGGGCCAAAGTTTGCCTCTTCTGAATAAACTCTACATAGGTTGGAGACAATTAACATCAGATACTTCTTATGGACTTGATTCATACTTATAGACTTATTTCTAGTTTGATGCCATTTTTCTCTGTTCCTTAAATAGAACCCTGAAGAGACTTCACTAGGTGATATAGCAAGCTGATTTGTTTTATTTTGTTTCTAAATATCTGTATGAAACAAAAGGCATTTATTTTAAAATATCCTATAATTCATATGTTCTAATGGTTCTGATGGGACTTTTCTTTTAATTAATCCAGATTAGTGTTGACTGGGACTTTTAGAATCGCTATATCATTGATCTACCCAGAGCAATGAAAACATTTAGGCTTATATTCATTCAAAAATGCTCACCAAGAGGGAATGTAAAATGGTGCAGCTGCTATGGAGAACAGCATGGAGATTCCTCAAAAATTAAAAGTGCAATTACCGTATGATCCAGCACTCCCACTTCCGAATACATATCCAAAAGAACTGAAAGCAGAATCTCAGAGATATTTCCATACCCATGTTCATAGCAGCATTATTCACAATAGCCAAAAGGTGGAAGTAACCCATCGATGGATAAATGGATAAAGAAAATGCAGTATCAATAGTCTTACAAACTGAGTATATCATAGATGAGGGAGCTGAAGCTTAGAACCTTACCTTGCCTGACACAGCAGAGCTGGAAATGAACCAAGGGCTGGATGTGAACCTTGGTCTACCACGTTGTCTGTCCACTATAGCACACTGCCTCTTCAGCCTTCGTGATGACATATGTAAAGATTAGGAAGTATTTTTTTTAACTAAAATTTTAAATTGTGGTAGAACACACACAAAAGTTATAGTCTTAACCATTTTTAAGTATACAGTTCAGTATTGTTAACCGTTCTCTTGTCACTATTCTACTTTCTGTTTCGATGAGTTTGACTACTTTAGATACATACAATGGAATATTATTCAGCCTTTTAAAAGAAAGAAATCTTGTCATGTGCTACATCATAGATGAACTTTGAGGACATTATGCTAAATGAAATAAGCAACTCACAAAAATACAAATACTGTATGATTCGACTTATATGAGGTACTTAAAGCAGTCAAACTCATAGAAACAGAATAGTGGTTGCCAGGGGCTGGCAGGAGGCAGGCAGGAAAGGGGGAGCTGGTGTTCAGTGGGTGTAGAGTTTCCATCTTACAAGATGAAAAAGTTCTAGAGATCTGTTGCCCGACAATGTGAATAAAACTAACACTGCCGAACTGTACACTTAAAAACTGTTAAGACGGCCAATTGTGTGTGTGTTCTACCGCAAGTTTTTAAATTAATTTTTAAAATATTCACTACTCTTTACGTATGTTGTCACAGAGGCTGAAGAGGCAGTGTGCTGTAGTGAGAAGACAACACGGATTGTGACATGGGTGGACCAAGGTTCAAATCCAGCCCTGCCCTTTACCAGTTCTGCTGTGTCAGGCAAGTTGAGGTTCTAAGCTTCAGCTCCCTCATCTATGATATATACACTCAGCTTGTAACACCGTTGATCAGACTAAAGGTCATCATCGATGTAAAGCTTCTATTCTGCTCAAAAAAATAATGGCTATAATGCTGGTAATGATGACAGTGATGACGGTGATACTGTCGTTGTTGCAAGGTACCACAGGAGGGGAGAAGAAGAAAAGAGAATTCCTAACCCTGAGGGCCTTTCTGTGATACTTTGGTTTTTCTCTGATTTTTTCCTATCCAGAAGATAAGCAACACCGTCCAGTTTTTCTTAGGATGTTGTAGGAAGCCAGGAGAAGTGGCAGACTTATTCACTTATTTTATAACAGAGTCATTTAAATGATGGGCCCGCAACCTCTCATTATTCCAAACTTTTCATTTCCCAGGAGCAAAATAACCTTCTCAAGTAACGCTCTGCACCTGGCTGCCACTAAGTTTTGCAGGCATTGACTAGGAAAGAGACAGTCTGTGCTCAGATGCCAGGAGGAAAGCACTGCACAGCACACTTCACCTGCTCTGTCCTTGGATGAATTCACTGTGTGCACATACATGTTCACTGTCATGCAGCCTATATACTTTATGACTGGGAGTCACAGATTATAATGCCATGTATTACAGCTACTCCAGCATTTGTCTGCAGTGTGGATTAGTTTTAGGGCCTTCTTTTTGAAATTTTCATCTTAGGAAAACCTTGCCATGAAGCGTTATGATTTGGGCTGTAAAGAATTTTTAATACAGCATACTGGGTTCTCATGAAATGTTAATGAGTAGAAAATAAAAAGGGCCTGACAGCTGAAGAGTTGTCGGGGTTTTTTCAGGTTAAGCGATCAATAAAAACAAATGACGTTCTTAAACAGGTTTCAGATTTTGATTATCTAGGCCAGGGGCTGGCAAACTGCTTCGGTAAAGAGCCAGACAGTAAATGTTTCAGGTTTTGCGGGCCACACTGCCTCTGCCACAACTATTCAGCTCTGCTGTTGTAGCATGAAACAACCAGACACAATACATGACTAAATTAGTGTGGTTGTATTTATGGTCACTGAAATGTGTTCCAATAGAAAGGTATTTATGGATACTGAAATGTGAATTTCAAATAATTTTCACTTGCCATGAGACACTATTCTTCTTCTGATTTTTTCAACCATTGGAAAATGTAAAAACTCATTCTTAGCTTACAGGCTGTATAAAGATAGGCCACAGGCCGGATTTGTCCCATGGGCTATCGTTTGCTGATCCCAATCTAGGTAAATTGTCCTTTGGAATGTTGTCAATATCAACAGGGGTCCTAAATGTCCACAAAATAAAATCCAAACATCTTACTCTAGCATACCAAGGCTTTTGTTACCTGTCCTTAACCTCTTCTCCCACTACCATGCTCCAGCCATCTTCCATCCAGGGGTATCCAGTTTTTCGTCTTTCCAGAATATATCACGGACTGGCATATTACCATGCATTTTCCTCTCCCTGCTCTTAACCGGTTCTACATGGTAAAACCCATCCATGTCCTAAGGTACAGCTCCTGTGCCATGCTCTCCATGAGAAATTCCTTGAAGACTCTTCCCCCAGTCAGAAAAAATCACTCACATTCTTCTGATTCACGGCCTTTTTTGTATGTCTCACCTGTGCCATATAGGTCAAAGTCATCATATTTTTGTCTATATTCTAACCACATGATCATCTCTGTGAGGACAGAAAAATGTGTTTTATCCATGGCTGTGTATTCCCTCAAAGCCAATTCGTAGCACAACGCCTTATATGCAGCAGGTGTTTAATAAATACTTGTTGGTGAATGGATTTCTTAATGGATTCAGACACAAGATCAGGGCTTCCCTGGTGGCGCAGTGGTTGAGAGTCTGCCTACCGATGCAGGGGACACGGGTTTCTGCCCCGGTCCGGGAA
>NW_020838038.1:2659821-2757318 GCF_003676395.1 Aethalodelphis obliquidens | reverse complement strand
CCGAAAAAAAAAAAAAAAAAAAAAAGTCCCCCTCTCTTAAAGGGTGGGGGGTCCATGTCAGACACAAGATCAGAGCAACTTTAAAATATGCCAACACACCTCTGTCTCTGTTCCCTTTGAGCCCTGATGGAGAGGAGATGGGGAAGAGTCTTGCTCTGAAAAGGGGACAATTCCTGAAGAGCTATCAAACCTTTTGGACTACTTGCCATCTGAGCCCATACACATGCCGGCACCAGGGTGGCAGCGCCTTCACGGCTCTGGAGGTAAGAACCATATCACAGGGGAGTATTTCATAGACTCTTATAAGTAGCGCTTCTAAGGAAACTGAGAAACCACCTAATCTCACCAATCCTTGTAAGCTGAGAAGGTGGCGCTCAGAAAGATGACAGAACCCACTGAAACCCCCAGAGAGTCAAGGCTGAGACATAGCTCTGAGTCACAGTTGGTTCAACTCCACTTTGCTGAATATACATTTTCATTCCTTGTGGGTAAATACCTAGAAGCAGAATTGCTGGGACAAAAGTAGGTGTGTGCTCAACTGTTTAAGAAAAGGAAACTTTTCCCAAGCGTTCATAGCATTTCACATTTCCACCAGTAATGTCTGAGAGAATTCAGTGCTTCCACCTCCTTGCCAACACATGGTATGTATGGTCAGTGTTTTTAATTTTAAGCGTTCGGTGGGTAGCAGTATTTCCTGGAACCATCTCAGAGGTTCCAGAAAGCAACTCACACGTTTAAAACTTGTATATAATTTGCATTTTCTTGTTGACTAATGATGTTGAAAACTTTCTCATGTGCTCATTGACCCCTCATATATCACCCTCATTGAAATGTCTGTTCAAGTCTTTTGCCCACATTTTACTGAGCTCTGTGTCTTTTTACTAGGCTACAGGAGGTCTGGAGCCTTCCGTACTTTAAAAAGAGCCTTCAAAATAGTTTTTAGAACATTTGACCAGAATAGATGTATTTGGGCTCACAGTGTTTCATTAAGGCCTCACCCAGGTATACCATTTATACCCCACATCATATTCCTAAGCAGTGATACAACTTGTATTTCTTTGCTCACTAAACTGACTCATACTTTCAACTTGCAGATGAACCACTCAATTTCTGCTGCAGATGCACACAAAAAGCCAGAATATTCCAATCCAATATATGAAAGTAGATGTGGAGTAAATTGAATTTCCCATATTGTCATCAAGCCTGTTGACCAAAAGCTAGTTGATTTGCAAAGCCCTTCCTGGGTAGATGGGTCAGTGTTTATTTTCACGGATTTTGCTGTTCTAAATCAAATCAACCAACCAACAGCCCTTCATAGAGTGCTCTAAGTCATCTCTGTAAGGCATTTCATGCATTGCACATTAAATTCCAGTTCACAAATCCAGTTCCTCTTTTTTGACCTAAGTTTTATTTGCTTTCTTTTGACAGTCTGTATTAAGCCTTTTCATCATTTTTAGCAACCAGATATCCAGTTGGGAAAGCAAATTATTTCCCTAAAACTTGACATCATCAGGATTCCAGTACAAATAACAATAATAACACTAATAAAACCTGAAGTTTTCAAAACTCATAGCATGTGCACACAATTCAATGATACCTCACTACCACTCCATAGGGTGGAAATTACCGCTCTCTTTCACTGATAAGGAAATAGTTTCAAGAAGTAAAGAAACTCATCTGAGGTCACATAGTTGTTGAATAGGAAGGAAAAAAAAACTGAACCCTTGTCTCGTCAAAGAGCTCACGGATTTTGCTACATTGTGAGGAATATTTTCCAAAGGTGAAGTCCATTCCAAAATTAAACATGAAATAGCAAATGTAATTCCTGCTAAGTGCTGCTATAAATCAGGTAACCTGGCTCCTTTTTCAGCCCATGTAAAAATATTTTAACAACGTATTTTCATTATTTAAAAAGAAAAGTCAAAGAATCAGAAAAGCACAAAGAAGAAATGAAAAATCAGCTGAAGTCACACCACAATTATTTGGAACATTTAAACATCCTTCCAAACTGCTTGCTGTCAATTTCTCCTCTACTTTGTCTCTCACGGTCCACACACACACACACACACACACACACACACACACACCCCATGTGGAATTATTGGGATCACGCGCCTATGTATCTTTAGTGTCAACAGCTCTCCACCAGTCTTACGAGAGGTTCTAGGGAGCACCTCACACATGCTGGGGAGCACACTCCACTCCAGCAGACCTGTTACACGGCCAACCCGCCGCCTCCACCCCGACCCCCTGCAACAGAGCACTGTGCACTGGGTCCCAGCTCTGCTGCAGGACACTGCTATCCCTGCCAGGTGACTGCTGCTGCTACGTCCCTCTACCTTCTCACAAGGGACACTACTATCCCATCACTGTCTTCATCACAAGTGAGGGATATACCCTCTTCCATATCTCTCATCAGCATAACACAAACCAGGGTATGCCTTTTTACAAGACTTTCCTGTGAAGCTGGTGATAATTTTTTAAAAAATAAAAAAAAAACATACCATATGACCCAGCAATCCCACTACTGGGCATATACCCTGAAAAAACCATAATTCAAAAACAGTCATGTACCAAAATGTTCATTGCAGCTCTATTTACAATAGCCAGGACATGGAAGCAACCTAAGTGTCTATTGACAGATAAATGGATAAAGAAGATGTGGCACATATATACAATGGAATATTACTCAGCCATAAAAAGAAACGAAATTGAGATATTTGTAGTGAAGTGGATGGACCTAGAGTCTGTCATACAGAGTGAAGTAAGTCAGAAAGAGAGAGACAAATACCGTATGCTAACATATATATATGGAATCTAAGAAAAAAAAAAAAGAAATGGTCATGAAGAACCTAGGGGCAAATACGGGAATAAAGACGCAGACCTACTAGAGAATGGACGTGAGGATATGGGGAGGGGGAAGGGTAAGCTGTGACAAAGTGAGACAGTGGCATGGACATATATACACTACCAAACGTAAAATAGATAGCTAGTAGGAAGCAGCCGCATAGCACAGGGAGATCAGCCCGATGCTTTGTGACCGCCTAGAGGGGTGGGAGAGGGAGGGTGGGAGGGAGGGAGACGCAAGAGGGAAGAGATATGGGAACATATGTATAACTGATTCACTTTGTTATAAAGCAGAAACTAACACACCATTGTAAAGCAATTATACTCCAATAAAGATGTTAAAAAAAAACAAAAATAAAAACAGGATGGTCTGATAACAAGACCCAAACGAAGACCCATCTTTAGGGTCCCTTGGAAGAGGATTTCTCAGCCTTGCTCCCAGGCTCCTCGTGGCAGACTAGCTCCCACTCTTAAGCACTCATTGGGCTTCCTGTCATCCTGACTCTGAGTTCCAGAAAGAGAAGAATTCCTTGCTCCATTATAGTGGCCACCTTACCAGCCCGCATTTCACACGCCAAACTAACCTCTTCACAGGGCGATCAAGAGGGAGAATGATGACAAGCTGTCTAGGTACAAACGCTTATTCAACTACAAAGCTGTGGTCCAGTCTTATGGCCTCCACAGAGGTCAGATGACAACTAGTAATGGAACAGTTTATTAGGCACTGAGTGTGAGAATAACAGCGCATCCTCTGATTGACCCTGGGCCCGTTAGAATCTTAAACATCCCATCCCAAACTTGTTTGAAACCAGCTTCCTGGCATCAGTGACACAAAACTTAAAGACAACTTATCACGAGCCTCCTCCTGCGTCAGCCAGAGAACTCTACTCATGACTTGCCCAATGTGGTGTACATATTCCTTTTTGCCGTGTCTCACTCTTCTCATTTCTGTTCAGAGAGATGCACTGAACTCACACCTGAGTGACACAGCTTTCCTTTTATACGCAAACAAAAAATTCACTTCCCAGACTACTTTGATTTTTTTTTTACGATTTATCACGTAAGTTCAATTCCCAACATTCCCATTACTCAGTCTTAAATAACATCGTACGGAAGAACAAAACTCAACAATCCATTTCTGGCCTGCTTCACCAGACTTCTCAGGTGAGTTGTTTTTTTAAACACTTTCTCACTGGTCATTAAAGATTATACCTGTATATATACACATATATAGTTGATCCTTGAACATGGGTTTGAACTATACGGGTCCATTTATAAATGTTTTATTTTTCCAGTAAATATACAGCGAGCCCTCTGAATTTGCAGGTTTCACAATCGTAGACTCAACCAACCGGGGAACTGAAATGTCCATCCGCAGCTGGCTGAATCCATGGCCGCGAAACCCAGGGACTTGGAGGACCAACTGTACCATGCCATTTTATATAAGGTACTGAGCGTCCGCAGACTTTGGTATATGCGGGGGGGCGGGGGCTCCTGAAACCAATCCCCTATGGTCCTCAGGATGGCTCCAATACATATAAATCTATGTATATATGTTATTTTAGTTCAATGGAATCATACTACAAATGCTGATTATTCTCACTCAATAACGTGTCATTAACATCTTTCCATATCAATAAACATAAATCTATAATATCCTTTCTAAAAGCTGAACAATTCTCTATTGCACATGTCTGCCATAATAGTTTTAATCAGTTCCAGTCAATGTACATCGAGGCTGTATATCAGGATTCTTTTGGCCACAAGTGACAAAACCAAATTCAATTTAGTTTATGCAAAATGGAGAATCTGTTGGATCATATAACTGAAAAGTTAATGGCTAGATCAAGAATGACTGGATCCTCAGTTGAACTATCACCAAGGATTGACCTCTATCCATCTCTCACTTCTACTCATCTCTGCTTCCTGGATTTATTCTCTCTTCTCCCATGTTGCTAACAAAGCAGTGCCAATATGTTGAATCTTAGGAAGATGATGATTGGCTTATTTGGGGTCATATATTGGCCTATAATCACGGTGGTCAGAAGAATAGATTAATATGATTGATTACCCTGAGTCTCTTTCTCACTGAGGTGGAAGAAAAGGATGGAGAACCATGATAGAGAGCCCTTCTAGAATCTTATGGCATGGGGGAAGGGAGTTTGCCAAGATAAGATCATACTGCGCTTACCAGATAAAGATAAAATGATGATACCATAAGCTGAAAAAGAAAGCACTGTAAAACTATGGCTAAACCTCTTCAAATACCAATGTAAAAATATTAAATAAAGTGTCCTCAAAAAATCTACCAGTATGTCTAGAAATATGCCATCTTAACCAGTTTCATTCATTCTAGAAATTTGTTTTTTCAATATTTGGATATCAACAATTATGTTACAATTATCTTATTGATAAGTCAAAGAAGAAAAATACCTATTAGGTCAAGAAGGAGGAGAAAAACAGGACAAGAAAAGGGCACTGGCCTCCTATCTGAGTCAATTCCCTTTAAAAAAAAATGACTTTCCTGGGAAACTGGGACCCATGCACACTGTTGGTGGGAATACAAAATGGTGCAGCCACTATGAAAACAGTATGGAGGTTCCTCAAATAATTAAAAATAGAACTACCATATGACCCAGCAATCCCACTACTGGGTATTTATCCAAAAGAATTGAAATCAGGATCTCAAAGAGAGATTAGCACTCTCATGTTCATTATAGCACTACTCATAATAGCTAAGATATAGAAACAACATAAATGTCCATCGACAGATTACTGGATAAAGAAAATGTGGTCTGCACATACAAGGGAATACTACTCAGCCTTGTTACAGTAATTAAATAAAGAGGCAGACTTGGCAGCCTACAGAAGCAGACTGAAACCTAAACCAGAGTTAATGCCTGTAAATGCTTCAAGGTTAAGAATTCAAAACTTAAGAACCATCAATCACAAATAGCCAACTAGGCTTTCCCAAATAAGGCAACTGCTTAAGCTAAAGCCAATCAAATAATTTCCTTGCTTTGTTTCCATGTCCGCTCTATAAAAGCCTTTCCCTTAGCTCCTGCTGGTGGAGTGCCCCCAACCACTTTCACTTTGACACTGCCTGCTTCAAATCAATGTTTGCTCAAATAAGTCTTCAAAATTTTATTGTGCCTCAGTTTATCTTTTAACAAGAAATTCTGCAATATGTGACAACATGGATGGACCTTGAGGACACTATGATCAGTGAAAATAAGCCAGATACAGAAAGACAAATACTGCATGATTCCATTTACATGGGATAATTAAAATCGTCAAATTCATAAAATCAAAGACTGGAATGGTGGTTGCCAGGGGTTGGAGTGAGGGGGGAATGGGGAGTTATTGATCAACAGGCATAAAGTTTGTTAAGTAACATAAATAAGCTCTAGAGATCTGCTATACAACATTGTACCTAGAGCCAACAATAATGTATTGTACACTTAAAATACGTTAAGAGGATAGATCTCATGTTAAGTGTTCTTACCACAATAAAATTTAAAAAATATCTTTTTTAACTTTCCAGGAAATCTGACCCAACAATTTCTGCTTATCTCTCATTAAGTCTTCCTCATCTTCAAGGAACACTGAAAATACAATTTCCTTGACAGTCTGGGCACATTGGTGCTCCCAATAAGAAGAGGGTTCTGTTACTAAGAAAGATAGCAGACTAGGCTCCAGCAGATGGCTGCCCTTAATTTCTTTTTATGTACTTTATCTGTCAGAGACAGAGATGTATGGGACACTATTACTCCATTTCTTGCAAAACATTTTCTGTCATATTTCTTATTATGTTCATTGGGATTTAACGGCTTCTGACAGTTACATCTTTGTTGTGGATTTTACCCTTCACTGTTTTAATGTGACACTTTCTGTCCTACTTGATGCTTTTTAATCTCTAAGCCCTTATTTGTTTTTATTTGCCTAATATATTTCCCATATTATTTTATTTTTAATCATTCTAAGTCTTTCTCTTATTTTCAGCATATATTTGTATCATTGTTTTTTTGTACAGAGCATGCACTTTTGTTTTTGAAATACCTATCTTAGAGCTTTGTCTTTTAATGTATAAATTTACTCTTTTCCATTTAATAATAAAACAGATGCTTGATTATGAATAATCTTTCCATAGTATTTATTTTTTAAATGCTTTTGTGAGGTTTCCTTTATTTTTTCTTTTTTACACAAATGTTTCATCAACTCTCAGCTCCTCTCTGGTAAATTTATAATTGTGTACCTTATTTTAAATTGTAATTTTGATTAGCATAAACACATATCATTATTTAAAATATATTAATTTTAAAATTCTTAAGTGGAAATGGAACAATATCTACTAACAATTGTATGGGAGATGAGAGAAAATTCTGACTTTCCTCATCTCCCAGTTCTGTGACCGTGTCTGTGATTTTTAATCCAATTACTTACATTAAAATTGTTTATATCACTGTATCAGGTAAGTTTAGATTCAGCTGCAAACTACAGACTCCCAAATAATGGCTTAAACAAATTATGCTCATCAGTCATTCTTGCTAAAGCCCACTCACACCTCGGCCCTGCCCTGGTCCTCCGAATCTTTCTCGCTCACCTCCAGGAACTTTGCACCTGCCTCACGTGCAGAAAAGTTGCTGTGAGCTGCAAAGTCCTCTCTCAACTTTGACTAATTTTATTGTGCCTCATAATTGTTTTCCAGAGACTTGGTAAAAAGTGAGAGTCTTTCCTAGCTTCCTTGTAAGCTTTTTTTAAAAAATATAAATTTATTTATTTATTTATTTTGGCTGCGTTGGGTCTTCATCGCCACATACGGGCTTTTCTCTAGCTGCGGTGTGCGGGCTTCTCATTGCGGTGGCTTCTCTTGTTGCAGAGCACGGGCTCTAGCCGTGCGGGCTTCAGTAGTTGTGGCACGCGGGCTCAGTACCGTGGCACGTGGGCTCAGTAGGTGTGGCACACAGACTTAGCTGCTCTGCGGCATGTGGGAATCTTCCCGGGACAGGGATCGAACCTGTGTCCCCTGCACTGGCAGGCAGATTCTTAACCACTGCACCACCAGGGAAGTCCTCCTTGTAAGGTTTTGAATTAAAATTTTGTTCTCTGGGTACATTTTGGTAGGTATTGATTGGAAGGTGGAGGTATACATGCTTATCCTAATGCATGTTCTTGACATCAAACTCAGTTTATTTTTTATAGAGTAATGTATCTTTATTGTTAAAAATTTGGGAAATACTAAAGTCATACAAAAGAATATCAAATTATTTTTGCACCTTAGTATATTTCCTTCCAGTAATTCATATATGCGTGTGTAAGTGTGAGGGAAGGAGGGGGGATGGAGTGTTTGGTTTTTGCTATTTGTTTTTCTTTACAAAATTGTGATCTTAATTTATATCTTCCTTTTTTCACTTAATTCAATTGAAAATTTCCTGTGCCATCATATATTTCAAAATTTTTAAAAGCTACATAGGATTTTATTATATAGATGACCATAATTCATATAACCAGTTTGTCTTTAAAGCTCTTTTATTTCTAATTCTTTGTCATAATAAACAGTGCTACAGTGAATATTATTTCCCATAAATCTGTGCTCACATCCCAATTATGTCCTTAGGACATATCCTTGGGAACTGAATATCTAGCTTTGTGATGCGCATTTCCAATCTGTCCTCCAGAAAGGCTGACGAATTTGGACTCCCAACGTCTATTTCGTTAAGTGATCATTTAACCACACCCTTACCACTACCAAGTACTGTGTGTTAGGGGAACAAAAAAATCACATTTTTAGATAGGCAAAAACTTCATTATTGCCTAAATTTCATTTATAGCACTTAACCACTAATAATGTACATATTTGCCATTTGTATTTCTTGTTTTCTGATGTTTTTATTTCTAGTGCCCATATTTTCTATAGGGATTTTAATGATTCATTGATTTCTTTGGTCTTTTCCACCTTCACTCTTCAAAGGTAAAGTACATCCAAATTGCATGGTGCAAGAAAACCTTCAGTATTTTATTTTTTAATCTAAAGAGGGAACAGAAAGCAATCAATTTTTCAACAGCAACTTTTCTTATTCTTTTCCAGAGCCGGAGGCATATTACCATGAAAACTGTGTAGTTAGTCTTTATGAAAGCAAAATGTGTTCCATCAGTGGACACAAGGGAGAAGCTAATTAGCTTGCGCTAGAAAACAACTATATTCAATCTTCTCGGATAAAATTATGTGAACTAAAGTCAATCAGTTCATATTTGCTCAGAAGACTCCTTGTGAAGTTTTTAAATCACATAAGAAGTTTGTTCTTGCTTATCTTTATTTGAAAGGGATTCCAACATGAACAGGGATTGACTTGGGAAATGAAATCCTATGCCTTCAAACAGGAATGATAGTAAAAATATTTCATGACTGGTCAGGCATGGGGACCAACCGATCAAGATGGATGCCAGCTGTAAGTAATGTTTCCAGCCACGTGGGCGTGCAGCAGCTGAACAAAGGGTCCCGCCAATGAGAAGACTTCTCTCATAGAATGAGACACATCCAGAGGCCTTTAGCTCCTTTCTCTTTCTTTACATCCTATGATTCTTCTTCCAGTTGGTATTCTACCATCAGTTTTAAACTCCCTAAGCAAATATAAAGAAAAATAACTGGAATTTGTGGGGAAGAAATTAAAAGGATGGAAAGAGAGGAAATAATTTCACACAATTATCCAAATTCAAAAACTATCTACAACTGAAGATCTGTACGTGTATAATTATTATAAAAGTTTACACAGAGGCTATTACCTAGAGACTGGAGAACCAGTTGAAAAATTCAAGGATTACAAGCTCTGTGTAGTGGTCCATTAGGGGAGATTAACTATTTAAGAGTTGGCTAAGGACTCATGGCCATGAAAACTAATGGGTTCCTCTGCAATTAAAATAAGAAAAATTTCAGATTGTCAAAGAAAAAAAATTTCCTGCTTGAAAACAAACTGAAACAAATGAACCTAATTATGTATCAAATTGGCAATATAACCAGAGAAAATTATTATTTCAGTTGTCTCTAAAACACAGCATGTTAACTTTGCATCCTTAGAGCACACATTACAAGGAAAAAAGAAATGCAAAAAAAAACCCCTTTAAATTGTATTCAGTAGTTTTATGGTTAGTGGTAATACTGTATTGTCATTTTGAAACCATTTTTATATATTAAAGAATAAAGTAAGTAAATGATACAGGCCAAGACTTTGCAGGGTAAGAGAAAAGAGCTGTAAGTATAAAACCAAATAAGTGAGAATGCTGTATAAAAATCAATATAAACTCATTGTGTGTGTGTGTGTGTTCTAAGCCTGTCTGCCTATGGCACCTGGAAACAATGACATGCCAGAAACTGATTCCTAAGTGCCATTAACTACTAAAAAAAAAGCAGGGGTCTTTGGAGAAACAGCTGTTATTAGATACAGGATATGGAAAATGCTAGGTGAACATGGGACGACCTGATGAGCCAGGAAGCAAGGAAGGACACAAAGACTATTGGGATTCAGCTAAAAGAAGCTAGCTCAAAGGAGTTCCCACTGTCCAAATTTGGGGCTACTTAAGAATCAAACGGTACAATAAAGGATTATACTTAAAGAATGCAAACTAATTTTCATAATATTCCAATCAAAATTAGCTGGCAAGTTTATAAATCTCTGCTGCAATAAAGAAAAATCACATGCCTTCCAAAAAATACGTATATGACTACTGTTAACTGAAATTCATTAACTAAGAAGAAAACAACAACAAAATACTCATCTGCCATCAGTGGAGATTATTACACCTACTCTTTACCCTAGAATATGTACTGAAGAAAAAGAAACGTTTATCCTGGTTTGCAAAAGGAATTATATTTCAGAGTAACTGAATTGACGCAGCTGATGGGAAGGCTCTTTCTCAAAGTAGAATGACAGCTGATAAAAGTAGAACAAATGATAGAATTAGAAAACCACCAATCAGTAGCCTCTTACGTAGTCCTTCATTAGGGCAAGGATTATCCACAGATGTTAAAAACATTAGGCACGCCTTCCCTGGCGGCACAGTGGTTAAGAATCCGCCTGCCAATGCAGGGGACACAGGTTCGAGCCCTGGTCCGGGAAGATCCCACATGCCATAGAGCAACTAAGCCTCTGAGCCACAACTACTGAGCCTGTGCTCTAGAGCCCGCGAGTCACAACTACTGAAGCCCGCACACCTAGAGCCTGTTCTCCCCAACAAGAGAAGCCACTGCAATGAGAAGCCCGCACACTGCAATGAAGAGTAGCCCCCGCTCGCCTCAATTAGAGAAAGCCCTCATGCAACAACAAAGACCCAACGCAGCCAAAACATTTAAAAATTTTTTTAAATTAAAAAAAATCATTAGGTAAATTGTTGATGCGGAATTGGATAATCACATGGTATCAAAGAACCACCCCGAGAGATTACGCACTGCGTGCCAGGGGGCAAAATCTAACTTTATAAGAGCGAGATCAGGCTGTCACCACTTTAACTCAGTGATCAATCAGCATTCTCGTTACTAATGGAACAATCAGACCTTATGAGGCCCCTGAGGCGATATGGTAGGAAAGACACACCATAGTGATGAAGTACTCCTTCCAAGGAATGTTTAATGTGAACTAAAGTGAGCCTGGAGATCTGTCTTCCACTTTACGGAAAATTCAGGGCGTATCAGGAGAAGAAAATGACCCCACAAGGTAACACTTGAACACGTCCAGGAAGTGGAACAGTTATGGAGTTATGGTTTGAAGCAGAGCTTCATGTTGGGTCCCACTGATTGTCAAAGGCTTTGAACAAACACCAACAATCTTTGCATAGTGTAGGCCGGAACTCATAGGCAGAAGTTTCTACAGTAGGATGCACGCTTTCTACAGAAAGCATCATGGGGGATATTACTAAAGATGGACTTTCACAAGTGACTTTGCAGACAGGGCAATCCTGGACTCAGGAAAGTGGTAAACAACTACTGTGTAGTTGGATGTCTCTGTGGATAACACCTGGCAGTCTTGTGGGAAGGTGGGGCTATGTACAGCAATACTTGCGGGGGGGGGGGGGGGGGGGGAGGAGAGCCACCCATCCCGGGTAGCAAGAAACCTGGAGAGAACCAGCAAATGCCATTCAGTGGACAATTCTACTTGTCTCCTTACAGGGATAATCCCCTATGGGGACTTCAACAGGTCAATATCGGGGCCGTGGGTGTTGGGCGAGGATGGGACTTCCAGTTTCTGGTTCTGTTTGAGGAGCTTGGAAGTCATCAATCTATCCTAAAAACAAGTACGAAACGGAACAAACTTTAAAATCAATAACTCTTCTTAGATCCCTAAGAGAAGTGAGGTCACAAGGCAAACTGCTGCCCCCCAAACTGGAGAGACTGACAGGCAAACACAGAGAATCACGGCTTACCAGAGCAGAAGTGGAAGAGCTGCAGCCTCCGGGGGAGCCAGAACCGTAATGGAGGAATTGCTCTGGGCTCAAACTGGACAAGCCTCGGGCTCCAAGTAGACCGGGTCATAGAAGGGCCTCCACACTTCTGTGAGTTTTAACTCCAGGAGCTCCACCAGGATCTCAGGAAGTACCGGAGACAAATCCCCTCGTGCTGCTGACGGAGGCGGGGATAGAGGAGCCATTTTGATAGGCAGCAGCGCACTCTTTTCCTTAACAAGGTCGACCCCCAGGAGAAACTATTTAAGCAGAGCCTAAGTGCCGTGGAGGAAGGGAAACACGCAGCCCCAACCTACTCTAGCCGTCCTGTTCCACCTGAGAGGGGAGAGGGAAACTGAGGGGCGCCTGTGAAATTCACAATCCAGAGGCGTAGGCTCCGTGAAAACTGAGACCTTTTTTTTTTTAGGTGGGGTGGTACGGATTTAATATTTTTTAGTATTACAATATATTCTTATTAAAACAGGTGCAGGCAAAAAGGACGCTGCAGACTTTGCACATCAGCCTAATTCGTCATCTGAAACAGCTGGTGAGAACGCCCTTGGCGTGGAGGCGTGGGGTGGGGGGAGATGGTCACGGCTCCCCCAGTGGGTGGAAAGGGGATGGGGGTGGGAAGAGCCCGGACCAGACCCTTCCCCATCCACCTGGAGAATTTTCTCCTCCCACCGCCCTAAATACACGCCACTTCCATCGCAGGGGAGGCAAAGCGGGTGGTCCTGCTGAGAAGGGGACAAGTTGCATTAGGTTAACTGAAGGTTAACTCTCGACCCCCTCCCCAAAACGCCTTATCACCACATTGCCAAAGGCCTATTCATAGCAGTAACTTTTACCCCATACATCCCCGTCTGGCTGTCAAGAAAAAATAACAAGGTATACTAAAAGGCAAAAAAAAAAAACCCCACAATTTGAAGAGACAGAGCAAGCATCAGAACCAGACATAGCAGGAATTTTGGAATTAGCAGCCCATTTAAAACAATCATGATTAATATGCTAAGGGCTCTCATGCATAAAGTAGGCAGCATGTAACAATAGCTGGGCAGTGGAAGCTGAGAGATGGTAATGCTAAAGAGAACCAAAAACAAATGCTAGCGGTCAAAACCACCACAGCAGAAATGAAGAAAGCCTCTGATGGGCTTATTAGTAGACTGAACACAGCTGAGAGATGCATACTGCGCTATTTAGGGGTGAGTTATCACGATGTCTGTACGTTACTTTACAATACTTCAGACAAAATAGATGAAGCAAATATGGGAAAATCTAGACAATGGATGTCCATTTATTTCTATTTATTTGAAAAGTTGATATGCATGCCAATAAATGTTGAATGAATTAAACCAAACCTGCAGATTTAGTTATATGTTTTAATTAAATATACATCCAATACAGGCATACCTCGTTTTATCACAGATGTTGTGTTTTTTACAAACTGAACTCTGCATCGAGCAAGTCTATCGGCGCTATTTTTCTGACAGCGTTATGTTTAAATTAAGGCATGTACGTTGCTTTTTTTTTTTTCACCACATCCGCGGCATGCAGGATCTTAGTTCCCCGACTAGGGATCAAACCCATGCCCCCTGCAGTGGAAGTGTGGAGTCTCAACCACTGGACAGCCAGGGAAGTCCCTACATTGCTTTTTTAGACATAATTCTATTGCACACTTAGTAAACTACAGTATAGTGTAAACATAACTTTTATATGCACCGGGGAACCAAAAAATTCATGTGACTTTATTGCAACGGTCTGGAACCAAACCCACAATATCTCTGAAGTATGCCTGCATATATTAAATATATTTTAATTATATTTATATTATATTTAATTATATATAAATAAATATGAAAGGATAGTGTTTACTATATTACCCTATTCTACCAAGTACTAAATGACTGCCAGAGAACTGAAGAGTTTAATTAAAACAATTAACATGTTAGTAGAAGTCTAAGCAGGACCTGAATTAATCAATGTGCTAATTGGATAGGCCTGCTGAAGCCTTACCTCATTTGCATTTAACTGTGGCATACATTATTTCTAATAGGAGATTTAATATATGTACAGCACTTCGTTTTTATCGCTTTGTTTTAAAACATTATCAAAATACTGAAAAGAAAGTATTCCTTCTATCTTAGGCCCCCATTAGCCCTCCCAAGAAGGAAAAAATCATCAGCAAGGTTTTTTTGGTTTTTGTTTTTTTTTTTTTTTTTGCGGTATGCAGGCCTCTCACCGTTGCGGCCTCAGCAAGGTTTTTTTCCAGAATTTTTCTATGCAGATTCATTGTTAGATTACTACACTTATAATTATCCACCTTACATTTTCATGTTTGCTCTATTTAGTTTTTAACTTTTTAACTGAACGTTTCTAGCTTCAGTTTTTAACTCTCAGTTTTGACTTTTTCTTAGGGGAAATTTCACACACTGGTGTAGTGAAAGAATAGTATCACTATACGATTCTTCTCATTAAACTCTGTGTTTCCATCACTCATCTACAGGGCCAATCTTGTCTTACCCATACTCTCCTTCCTTCCCACAGATTAACAGACTGGTAATCTTCATAATCCATAGATTATTATGAAGCAAATCCCAAACACCATATCATTTCACCCAGAATGTTCCATTATGTATCTTTGTAATATAACGGCTCTTCTTTAAATAAAACTTCAACATCATTATCAAACCTAAAAACATACAATAACTATTTAGTATCATCAAAATAGCCAGTGTTCAAATTTCCCCAAATGGCTCATAAATGCACTTTTTTTTTTTTTTTTTTTTGCGGGGCTCGGGGCTCCTCCTGTTGTGGCCTCTCCCGTTGTGGAGCACAGGCTCCGGACGCGCAGGCTCAGCGGCCATGGCTCACGGGCCCAGCCGCTCCGCGGCATGTGGGATCTTCCCGGACTGGGGCACGAACCCGTGTCCCCTGCATCGGCAGGCGGACTCTCAACCACTGCGCCACCAGGGAAGCCCATAAATGCACTTTTAAAGTTGATTTGCTGTAAGGATTCAAACGAGGTCCACACATTGCATTTGGTTGAAATGTCCCTTAGCCCCATCCAATCTATATGCTGTTTCTAATTAATAATGCCTCATAGAGATCATTCCAATGACCTATTTTTTCTTGCCTGCATAGTTTGCCATTGTACTGGTGTCCCATAATGTATTTTATCCAGTCCCCAGTGATGGATGGTGAGGCTTTTTTTCAGCTTCTTACTGTTATAAA
Source organism: Aethalodelphis obliquidens (assembly GCF_003676395.1). Taxonomy (NCBI): domain Eukaryota; kingdom Metazoa; phylum Chordata; class Mammalia; order Artiodactyla; family Delphinidae; genus Aethalodelphis; species Aethalodelphis obliquidens. The sequence goes on along the minus strand of NW_020838038.1, from coordinate 2,741,808 downwards.
CTATGCTGCCATAGTCTCAAATATATGGCTTTGTACATATATGCAAATGTATATGTAAGACAGATTCCTATGCAAGGGATTGTTGGGTTAAATGGCATAGGACTTTGTAATTTTGACAGAAACTAATAAATTGTCTTCCAAAGAGATTGTCCAAGCGTATATCTGTTTCCCCATACCACACACACCAAAACTGCGTACCATGTTGTGTGCCAACATAACAGATGAAAAATGGTGACTGATTGTTGTTTTATTCTCATTTTCTTAACTCGGAGCAAAACCGATTATTGTATGCCTTCTGCATATGTTATCTCATTTGTAACAAAAAAGAGTAGCAACAGTTGGGTAAGTAACTCCACTCACATCTTTCATCTTTATTGCGACCACTTGCCTGGTAAACACTATTAATATACTATCATGTGTTTCCCCCTGAATTCATCTCAGATGTGTTGCACAGGAAACGAACACTCTGGTCAAATAACTTTTAGAAATACTGGATAACTTCCTGGATGGTCTCTATTTTCCCTTATTACATTCGGTGATGTCACTGAGAGAAACTGAAAGAATTGGTGAGTAGGGGTATTTTCTCCGAATATTAATAGAATTTCCAACAGTGGTTAATTGAGTAAGGCATTCAATGGAATTGGTTACCTAAAAAGTCTTTCTGAAACAAAAGCAAAAACAGTTTTTAATGGGAGAAGCTACAAGTCAAGCTTGTTTAGCCCCTTAACGTATAATACTGGATAATGGAAGAGATAATGTGGTCCCTTTTGCTGAAAAAATGCTGCTGAGAAAAAATGAGAAGTTAGTCAGAAGTTAAATGAGTTGCTCAAGGTCACCCAGGGAGTAAGTGGTGGAGCTAGAATTCATACCTAAATGTCACAGTTTGGACTGCAGCCACTATGCTGTGTCTTCCCGAAAGAATAATTCAGAAATGAGAGAGGATATTAACGTGAGGCAACTATACAGTGAAAGTAAATTTGGGGTGTTACTGCTTCTGATTTATCTTGAAAGACGATAGCTTCTGCCTGTAATATAAACTACTTTGCCTATACAACCCATGAAGCATTTATTTATAAAAATTTGCTGGTTTTTTCCATGTCCTCCTCCTCCTTTCCACAGTTGTCAAGGGGTCACACCATACCCTTTAAGCAACAGATGCTTGGTATCTACTTGTCCGTTTGTTGAATAGACTCTTACTGCTACTCAAAATCTCAAAGGAAATCCAGCGGTTGGTTGTCCCTTATGAATCTTGATTCTACATGCATACATATACGTAAGATGCCCGCATCAGGAAAACAGCCTTTTTACTGGGAAGATATCAAGTGATTTGATTAAGGAAAAGTTTCCATCATTATATATGAAACTCAGAGCCTGAGTTGAGTCAAGGGAATAAAACACAGAATTTCTTTTTTAATAAGCAAAATTACGGCAATGTATAAATAAAAAGTAGAATTCTGCACCACCAAAGTATATTTATCTCTGCCCACTGAAATCTCATATGCAAACTATAATTATAACAACTTTTATTGAACATTCTCCATGCGTTAGGCACTGGATTAAGGCATTATTTGGATTATCTCATTTCATCCTTATAACAACTTTTTGAGTTATATGCTTTCAATTTCCCCATTTTTCAGAGGAGAATACTGAGGCTCAGAAGCAGGATAGACCTAGAACTCAGAACTGGGGTTATGCAATATTGACTGTCTAATCTGTCTCCACTGCTGAGTGCTGAAATGATCTGCTGGAACTCAAAGACCCAGCTTTGTCAATATGGTACCTGCTTATTCTCCAATCCATGGCATAACTCAGAGAAGGTTTAAAGAAGGAATTTACTTGAACTATGTCTTAAAAATCCAGGGAGGGACTTCCCTGGTGGCACAGTGGTTAAGAATCCGCCTGCCAATGCAGGGGACACGGGTTCGATCCCCACGCGCTGTGGGCTTCTACGGCCCGCGTGCTGCAACGACTGAGCCTGTGAGCCTAGAGCCCGTGCTCCACAACAAGAGAAGCCACTGCAATGAGAAGCCCGCGCACCACAACGAAGAGTAGCCCCGCTCGCCGCAACTAGAGAAAGCCTGTGCACAGCAACGAAGCCAAAGGCAGCCAAAAAAAATGAATAAATAAAAATTAAAATAAAATAAATAAAACTACTGTCTTTAAAAAAAATTCAGGGGATAGTTAAGATTTGAATTAGTAGAGAAAATAAGGAAGGGCTATCTGAGGGAAGAGAACTAATATATGGGGAATTCTGCACATTAATATTTGACAAGTGGCTTATGTATTGACTTCAAAACTGTGATGCACTGGCTTTTTTTTTTTTTTTTTTTTTTAGGAATAATGGCTGCAGACTTTCATTTCCATCCCTAACAGATCTAATCAGTTACCAGCTTGCCAAGATACCTCGAAAACTCACCTTCTTCCCTGAGATGCAAATTCCAGACATGTTGAGACATGGGGTACTGGTTAAAGGTAGAGATAATAAAATGTAAAACTGAGACCAGTTTTGAGCTTTTCAAGTGAAAACAGTGAGAGCCTTCCCACAGAGTCGACTCAATACATACGGTCTAAAAGTTGAAATGCAATTAGCATGTTAATGTTCTTCATGATGCAATCAGTCTTATCAGTTACAGCGACAGCAGCCCTGAGCACCTTGTGAACAACTGCCAATAAAAATACTAAAATAAGCTTTGCACAAGATGGGAGTATCATGACATCTGTTTTCAAAATTACTCTGCTGTGATTGTTGAATATTATTAGTTGGTAAAAATTGTATTCTTTCACCTGGGATAAGTGCCTGTGATTTTAAGTAGCATCGCTTCAGAAATGACGCTTGTGAATCCATGCTGATTATGCCATTGTGCTGCACTTGCCACAAAGAGAGGACTCTTACCGATGATTTGTATCAGCAAGGATGTTTATGGCTGTGGGCAGCAATGAACCTCGCATCAAACCGACTTACGCAGGGAGGTAATGTAATAACACGTGCAACAGGAAGTCGAGAAGTAGGGTTAGCTTCAGGGATTCCATAGTGACAATAGAGACTGAGTTCTTTCTGTTTCTCCCCTCTGAGGATTTTAAATTTGCAAAAAATAAGAAATAGTATCTTCTCAAGTCTGTAGGGTTGGCTTCATCCTAAGACATGCTCCCCTTGTAGTTACAGGATAGCTAGAGGTAGTAACCTGCACCCCATCCACCCTTGTTCATGTCTATCAAGTGAGGGGAGGCCTCTCCTAACACTGAGGAAGCTTCTTTCCCAGATGCCCTCAGCAAGCCTCCCCTAGCATGTCTCTTTGGTCCAGACTAGCTTACGCCTGCCCAGCCCTGAACTAAATTACTGGCAAGAGAGATGGAATTTCTATGATTGCCTTGGAGACTCATTGGCTGGAGTGGAGTGGATTGTGGAGAATTAAGCACAAGAGACACCATACCATAGTACTTTTTAGTTCACTATTAAACCTTCTTAGGACATCCAGGAAGCCCTCTCTGAGAAACTCAGTCTCAGGAAGTATGATTTAATTTAGCAAAGTCAGTTTCCTTTAATGCATTGAAAATCATCAACACTAAAAGTGAGAGTACCTACCCTTCCATCATTTTCTGTAGTCCCAAAGATTTTTGTGACACAATAGGCCATGCCCTGAGAAGTAGCCCCTTAAGAAAACCCCTTGGTAGGTTCTCTGATCTCATTCTCTCTCTCTCGGTTCAAAATTTGCAAAAACGAAGGAGTAGTATCTTCTTAAAACTACTGCACAGTTCCTAAGCTTTCTCTCCACTCTGGTGTCCAGCAACACATCTTTCATCTTTACCACCATGGTCCACTCTGTTCAGGTACATAACTAGATTTTGTAACTTTGGAAAAGTTTGGGTTCAGAATAACATCTGCTTATTGGTTGGTTGCTGTATAGTTAAGCTAATTCACAAATGCAGTCCTGATTTGGGCCAAGATTATAAATCCTTAAGGCAATGCATACAAATGACCATGATCTTGTTAAAGGACAGATTCTGATATCGTAAGTCCTCAAAAAGGATTATGACAATGCCGGCAAGAGCAAGAAGGCCTCCAGGAGGGCATGGAGAGATGGTGGACCGCTAGGACGAGAGATGGTGGACCTCTAGGACGAGAGAGAAATGGTGGACCGCTAGGACGAGAGATGGTGGACCTCTAGGACAAGAGTGCGAGAAGAAAACTAAGCCTTCTAGGGAGATTGTGTTGCAATTTTGTATTGTACTCCTAGAGAAGATGGAGGACTGAAATGGAGGTACTGGATCTGCTCTCTGTTATCCACAAGACTTAGCCCAGCCCACTATTCTTCCCACACAAGCCTCCAGATATCAGATGACCTCGGGTATCCAAGTTGCTTTGACTTATTTCCCTCTTGCACTTCTCAATTCTGGATCTCATATTAAGTAATATACTGATTCATGATACCACGACTAGACAACCTACATGCCAGATTCTGCACACAGTTTCCCAGTCGGCCATGTAGCCTCAATTCATTGCAGTTGTCAACTTGCTTATGTATGTATGTACCTGCCAAGCCCTGGAGCTCCCATGAAAGATGATACCCATCTGTTCCTCTGTCTTCGCATGTGACATTCTTAGTGACATACTTGACCTCAGCCTTGAAGACCCCACAAGAGTAGGTTTGGATGACAAAGCCAGAAGGCACACCCCTCTCCAAGGTCTGAAGTGTACTGTCTCACAAAACCTAGTCAGCAGAAGGAAGGAAATAATAAAGATCAGGGAGGAGATTTAAAAAACAATAGAAAAAAATCAATAAAACCAAGAGCTGGTTCTTTGAAAGGATAAACAAAATTGACGAACCTCTGGCCAGGCTCACCAAGAAGAAAAGAGAGAGAATCCAAATAAAATAAGAGATGAAAAAAAGAAATCTCAACTGATACCTCAGAAATACAAAAAGAAGGAGAATACTATGAACAATTATATGCCAACAAATCTGACGACCTAGAAGAAATGGACAACTTTCTAGAAACATACAGCCCACTGAAACTGAATCAAAAGGAAATAGATAATTTGAACAGACTGATCACTAGAAGTGAAATAGAATCTGTAATAAAAAAAAAATCCCTACAGTCAAAAGTCCAGGACCAGGGCTTCCCTGGTGGTGCAGTGGTTGAGAGTCCGCCTGCCGATGCAGGGGACACAGGTTCGTGCCCCGGTCCGGGAAGATCCCACGTGCCGCAGAGCGGCTGGGCCCGTGAGCCATGGCCGCTGAGCCTGCACGTCCGGAGCCTGTGCTCCGCAACGGGAGAGACCACAACAGTGAGAGGTCCGCGTACCGCAAAAAAAAAAAAAAAAGAAAACTGTCCAACATATATTGTCTTTTAGCTGAGTTTTTTAAAGAAACCTATCAGCTGGGTGAGGCATATCTTTTGAACAGTCCTGTTTTCCAGGTCAAAAAATGGAGGCCTAGAGAGGACAGTGAGTTGTTCACGGTTGGCAAGTGGCAAGAACAAGAGGTTGTTATTCCTGCCACTTACGCATGTTTTCTGGTTCGAAGTACCATGCTTTTTGTATTAGACCAACTACCTCCTGGGATGAGAAATGGCTGATTTAATAGCTGTTCCTGTAAAAAAACAAAAAACCCTAGATGTTCTAGTTGACCCAAATGCCATACAAGTCTGTGCTGTGAACTTGCTGCTTAAACAAGCAAGCAAACATACAAACAAGCAAATGATTCTTATTCTGGGTTAATATCTAGTACAGTATTCACATCACAGGAGGGACTTGTAATGTTTAAACTTTATTGGGTAAAGTCCCAGGCAAGCAATATGAAGATGGATACTGGTAAAAGAGAAACAAGCGACGGTTATTAAGGTAATAAAGTATAGAAATCATGTTAAATTTGGAATTGTTAAAGGAACCAGTCATATGTCACTGCGAAAAGAGAAAACTTAGGGGAAGTGATACCTCCCTTTAACTTTTTGATCTCCAAGCCATCTGATTTCCAAGTAGAAGAGGAATGAAAAAAAAATTAGTCAAACCAAAGTGAGGAAGTAATACAGTGATGCCCATTCTCAGCTAAGAATATGGAACTTCTAAAATACAGATCTGTCAAAAAAGAAAAAAAAAAAGGAATGGGCTGCCTCAGAGGAGTTCAAGCACAAACTGGATGAATGATTTTCAGTGATGCTTAAAAGGAAATTCTTATTTTGGAAGAGATGCTAAACTAGGTAAGAGAAATAGAATCACTCTCTGTCTATCGTTCTCCCTAACACTGGCCTAATAAGGGGAGGCAAGAATCTACTCATCCAGTCTGGTAGCCCCTCCAGCAAGGAGCATTGAAGCAATAGAGACTCCCTCTAGGTCTTACAAACATCATGAGTGTGGCTATGTGTCTCAAAAAGATTGTGGAGACGATACACTTAATTTTGTCAAATGCTTTTTCTGCATCTTTTGAGATGACCATGTGGTTTTTGTCTTTTGTTGATGTGGTGTATCACATTGATTGATTTGCATATGTTGAACCATCCTTGTGAACTTGGGATGAATCCCACTTGGTCGTGCTGTATGATCTGTTTTATGTGTTGTTGGATTCAGTTTGCTAATATTTTGTTGAGAATTTTTGCATCTATATTTATCAAAGATATTGGCCTGTAATTTTCTTTTTTGGTGGTGTCTTAGTCTGGTTTTGTTATCGGGGTGATGGTGGCTTCATAAAATGTCTTTGGGAGTGTTCCCTCTCAAAGAGGGAGTGTTCCTTCCTCTTCAATCTTTTGGAAGAGTTTAGAAGGATCGGTATAAGTTCTTTGTGTGTTTGGTAGAATTCACCTGTGAAGCCATCTGGTCCTGGACTTTTTTTTTTTTTTTGCGGTATGCGGGCCTCTCACTGTTGTGGCCTCTCCCACTGGGGAGCACAGGCTCCGGACACGCAGGCTCAGCGGCCATGGCTCACAGGCCCAGCCCGTTTCCTGTTCCGTAAATTGCCTTTTCCTATACGTATTATTTTCCTAATGCTACGGTATCAAATCACCACAAACTTAGTGGCTTAAAACAACACAAATTTATTACCTTGCAGTTTTGGAGGTCAGAAATGCAAAATGGTTCTCACTAGGTTAAAATCAAGGTGAGAGCAGGGCTGCACTTATGGAAGCTTTAGGGAAGAATCGAGTTCCTTGTTGTTCTATATATTATAGGATGTTTAGCAACATCCTTGGCCTCTATCCACTAGAGTGAAAGCAACTAGAGCCACCCCCCCACCAGCTGTGACAACCAAAAACGTCTTCAGACATTGCACATGTACCCCGGGGGCCAAATTACCCCTGGTTGAGAACCACTGGTTCAGAAGCTGCCTGCATTCCATGGCTTCTGGCGCCCTTCCATTTCCCAAGCCAGCAACTGCATCCCTCTGCTATCTCCTTCCATCCTCACGTCTCCATCTCTGATTCTGATCCTTCTGCTTCCCTCTAAGACACAAGACACCTGTGATTTCATTGAGCCCACCCCAGATCACCCAGGATCCTCTCCGCATCTCATGATGCCTAACATAATCACATCTGCAAAGCCCCTTTTGCCATGTAAAGTAACATATTTACAGACTGAAGGGATTAGGACATTGACAGTTTTGAGTGAGCCACTATCCTGCTTATCACAATATCCTCTGCCCATTTTTCTAGTGGGACACTTCACTTATTCTCATTTATTTATAGGCATTCTGTGTGCATCACTGATATTAATGCTTTGTCTCCTGTATGTATCACAAATGTCTTTTTCAGTCTGTTATTTGTCCCTTAACTTTGGTTAAGGGGTATTTTTTATATGGACGTTTTAGACTTTATTATGGTCAAAATTATCCATGTTTTCTTTCTGGTTTGTGCTTTTTGTATCTTGTTTAAGATGTCTTGCTTCAAAACCTCACACTGTTACTTATAATCTGTTGAGCCAAAATAAGTCACTTAAATTCTGTAAGCCTCAATTTTCTTGTTCGTAAAATGGAAAAAAATAATTGCTACATATAGGCTCTTCTTTCCACTTAATTTGTAATTCTCCCTTAATCGCATATCAAGTTGGTATTTCTGTGAGAGTCTTTACTGGGGCTTTCCTTCCCATCTTCTATGTGCCATAACGATATTTTCTTTCAGTAGTTCCAAAGTTTTACTTTCCACATTTACATTTTCTATGTACCTGGATCATATGTACCGTGAGACAGTAATGTAATCTTAATTTTTTGCATGTAAAAAGCCTATAACCATGGTCCTAGATCAGAGTTTTTGCACCTTGGCACTACTGACATTTGGGGCTAAATAACTCTTCAGTGTGGGACCTGCCCTGTACACTGCAGGACGTTTAGCAGTATCTCTGATCTCTACCCACTAGAGCCAGTAACACCCTACCTCCCTAGCTGTGACAGCCAAAAATATCTTTAGACCTTACACATATCCCCTGGGGGCAGGGGGGCAAAATCACGCCTGGCGGAGAACCACTGATCTACAGCCTTATATTTTGAATCATTCTCCTTTGCCTCCTATCATACTAACTGAAGGTCCTGCTAGATATAAGCCTGGATACAGAGAATGGAAAGAAAGACCCCCTATTATCTGGAAGTTAGAGTCATAGAGGTAAGTTAGACAAGTATAGGTAAGCCTTCAAGCCTTAGCAAAATGAGATAACCTGCCAAAAAAAAATTATAAAGGCAACAAAAACTTAAAACAACTATGAAGTTTATATTCTAGATCATTTTATATTTGAGAACATGAGTGGAGATACTTCTAGCTATGCTTGGGAATAAGATTTCTACCAATACTTACGTTTACTAAGTTATTTATAGGTGAGCATTGTCTCAATATACAAACTGAAGTAAAAGCCTCTTTTCCATTTTAATCTACTCTCGTTTATATTAAAAAGAAACCATAATCACTTATGATGCTTACTGGACTAAATTAGGTTCTTCCAGATGTCACCATGGACCTGAAATTTAATGGAGAAAACAATTATGATTTGAACAGCAATTTCCATATAATTATGGGATATTTCTATAACCACCAAACTTTTTCCTTTTAAGAAAGCCCAAAACCTCTTCCCTGGTGGTGCAGTGGTTGGGAATCCGCCTGCCAATGCAGGGGACATGGGTTCGAGCCCTGGTCCGGGAAGATCCCCCATGCCGTGGGGCGACTAAGCCCATGCGCCACAACTACTGAGCCTGCGCTCTAGAGCCCGTGAGCCACAACTACTGAGCCCGTGAGCCACAACTACTGAGACCGTGTGCCTCGAGCCCGTGCTCCACAACAAGAGAAGCCACAGTAATGAGAAGCCCGCACACCGCAAGGAAGAGTAGCCCCGCTCGCCGCAACTAAAGAAAGCCCGCACGCAGCAACGAGGACCCAACACAGCCAAAAATAAAATAAATAAATAAATAAATATTTTAAATCAAAACCTTAGTTTGGTTTATATTATTAAATTGCCCTGAAGATCCTGGACATTTGTAGTTAGAATTCCTTCTGTCAGTTTATTCCCTCCCACACTTGAGTTGATCTGAAGGACCTAAATTGAGTCTCCCAGATAAATCTTTCTTTTCTAGGTCAAACTGATTGAATATTTTATGATTGTAAGATGTGTCCGGATAAGCCGTAGCCAATGTAATTACATGCCCCATTCATGAACTCTGTGGCCATTCCTATCGATCACAAAGATACAGATTAACCCTAGGCAGTAGGAAAGGCAGGGCCTTAGTTTGAGGAGCAAGCTCGAGCATGCCTGGGAGGAAGCCAGGACTGAAGGGTGCTGGGACGGGGAGCACAAGCCTTGGCTTATGGGTGAAGCCAGCAACTCCAGCTCCTCTCGGTTCCCACTCTTGAGAAATGCGGGACGAAAGGCCATGGAAAGGCATGGATTCCATACTGTTTGGCTGCGTGCACAGACTTGCCAGAGGACAGGCGCCCAGACTGCAAATACCCCCAGATGTACCTTCTCTGAGAATCAGAGACGCCCTCATGTTGGGAAGAGGATGAAGAAGTTGGAGAGAGCAGACATGTCTTTGAAGAGCTTTTTGGTTTTCCAATTCACAAAGGGTGAAAGATCCTTTCTGAAATGTTGGCTCCAAGGTTAAAATTTAAACGTACTCCACTGGCAGAAACTATAACTCTTGCAAGGCCGAGTTATAGCATCTACCCAGAGCAATAATGTTTAATACATGTTAAATATTAATAATGTCTGATTTTGCCAAGGACTTCTGCCCAAGTTTCATTGCCTGATGAAACTACCCATTTCTCAAAGTCCACAGAGACAATTAAAATACGTGTTGAATGCCTCAAGGTTACATGAAGAGGGCAGGAAGAAAAGAGACCATGATGCTTTAGAGAAGGTTAAAATATACATATACATTTTATTATGGATTATTTTATCATATAAGTTGCTAAAACTTATATTGTGATTTCTAATAGACTTTTTTTTAAGAGCAGTTTTAGGTCCACAGAAAAACTGAGCAGAAGGTACAGAGATTTCCCATATATCCCCTCCCCCACACATGCCCAGCCTCCCCCATTATCAACATCCCCACCCAAGTGGTACATTTGTGACAACTGATGAACCTACACTGACACATCATTATCACCCAAGTCCATAGTTTACATTAGGGTTCACTCTTGGTGATGGACCTTCTGTGGGTTTGGACAAATGTATAATGACATGTATCCATTACTATAGCATCATACACAGTAGTTTCACTGCCCTAAAAATCCTCTGTGCTCTGCCTGTTCATCCCTCCCTACACCTAACCCCTGGCAACCACTGATCTCTTTACTGTCTCCACAGATCTGCCTTTTCCAGAATGTCATATAGTTGGAATCATACAGTATAGAGCCTTTTCAGATTGCTTGCTTTCACTCAGTAATACCCCATTTAAGTTTCTTCCACGTCTTTTCACAGATTGATAGCTCACTTCTTTTCATCACTGAATAATATTCCATCGTCTGGATGTACCACAGTTTATTTATCCATTCACCTACTGAAGGACATCTTGCGTACTTCCAAGTTTTGGCAATTACAAGTAAAGCTGTTATAAACGTCCACGTACAGGTTTTTGTACGGACACAGGTATTTAACTCCTTAGGGTGAAGACCAGGAATCACAATCGCTTAATCATATGGTAAGAGTATGTTTAGTTTTGTAAGGAACTGCCTAAGTGGTGTCTCCCAAAGTGGCTGTACCATTTTGCATTCCCACCAGCAATGAATCAGAGTTCCTGTCATTGCTCTACCTCCTTGTCAGCTTTTGGTGATGTCAGTGTTTTGGATTTTGGCCATTCTGATAGGTAGACAGTGGTATCTCATTGCTGTTTTAATTCACATTTCCCTAATGAGACACGATGCAGAGTCTGTTTTGGCTGAAATATGTTTCAGCAAGGACGGAACATAGGGGTAGTGGAGAGAGGCGGGTCTTGATAAAGGAGCACAGGCCAGAACTTAAGGAGTGTAACTGCTGTAGAGGAGGTTGGCTTGATCTGGAGGGGATGAAGAGTCAGGGAAGGGATGAGGGTGGAAGAGGGGATGGGAGGGATATGATCAGATTTGTTTCTTAGACTAATCATTATGACTGCATGTAGAGCGTGTATTGACCAGTCAGAAGATAGGAGTCCAGGTAAGAGATGATGGAGGACATGGAAGCGGAGGTTGGAATTAAATGAATGGATTCCAAAACTCTTTGGAGAAGGAATAGAAAAGGACTTAGACTGGAGTCCTCTCTTCCAACAGGCCCTCCCTGATGGCCCCTGCCTGTAAGACAACAGGCCTCCTTCCACTGTGCTTCCCAGAACCCCACTTATGCTTCCACCATCCTTCCTCCCGCATTCAGCTTCAGCCGTACGTGGTGAGTGGAGTGCAAAGAAAGAGTCACAGATCGGGAGTCAGAATCCCCGGTTTTGAATTGCAGTTCTACGCATCAGCTCTGCCATCTAAACCTTATTGCTTAACTTTTCTATTGTCTATCTATAAAATGGAAAAGTTTTAACCTTATACCATAAAGTTGTTTTGAGATTCAAATATGATAGTGCTATAAAAGTGATATAAAAATCATAAACAATTGTTTTACTATTATTGCTTTCATGTTCCTCTCTTACCTCCCCCAGTTCATACATGTACAGAGATGCATTGCATGGAAGAGAACAGCTTGACATAAAAGTAAATGATGTCACAGCTTACCCTTCCCTGTCTTGTCCCTAGGTTCTTCATGACCTTTTTTTTTTTTCTTAGATTCCATATATATGTGTTAGCATACAGTATTTGTTTTTCTCTTTCTGACTTACTTCACTCTGTATGACAGACTCTAGGTCCATCCACCTCACTACAAATAACTCAATTTCGTTTCTTTTTGTGGCTGAGTAGTATTCCATTGTATATATGTGCCACATCTTCTTTCTCCATTCATCTGTTGATGGACACTTAGGTTGCTTCCATGTCCTGGCTATTGTAAATAGAGCTGCAATAAACATTGTGGTACATGACTCTTTTTGAATTATGGTTTTCTCAGGGTATATGCCCAGTAGTGGGATTGCTGGGTCATAGGGTAGTTCTATTTTTAGTTTCTTAAGGAACCTCCATACTGTTCTCCATAGTGGCTGTATCAATTTACATTCCCACCAACAGTGCAAGAGTGTTCCCTTTTCTCCACACCCTCTCCAGCATTTATTGTTTCTAGATTTTTTGATGATGGCCATTCTGACTGGTGTGAGATGATATCTCATTGTAGTTTTGATTTGCATTTCTCTAATGATTAATGTGACAAAGTGAGAGAGAGGCATGGACATATATACACTACCAAATGTAAGGTAGATAGCTAGTGGGAAGCAGCCGCATAGCGCAAGGAGGTCAGCTCGGTGCTTTGTGACCACCTAGAGGGGTGCGATAGGGAGAGTGGGAGGGAGGGAGACGCAAGAGGGAAGAGATATGGGAACATATGTATAACTGATTCACTTTGTTATAAAGCAGAAACTAACACACCATTGTAAAGCAATTATACTCCAATAAAGACGTTAAAAAAAAAAAAGTAAATGATGTGAACTGAGAGTCCAAGGCCTAGCTCTGTACCTGGCTAGATCGATGACTATGGGCAAGTCATGGTCCCCTTGAGCCTTGATTAATAATAATAGTTAACATTTCCTATGGAGATTAAAGCTAACATTTTCTAAATAGAAGAAACAAGTTGTAACTCCTCTGCAATGGTTTAACTTACTTAATCCCCACAACAATCCTATAAGGTAGGTATCGCTATTATTCTTCCCATTTTACAAATGAAGACACTGAGGCACAGAGAAAGTAAGTATTGTACTCAAGGCTATACAGCTACTAAGGGGTAGAGCTGGGATTCGATCCCAGCCAGTCCGTTTCAAGAGCTCACACCCTCAACCCCTACAGGGCCCTTCCAGCCATGAAAGTATGATTCCATGTTTGCACTCTGCAGGGTGATCTGTGCGTGGGTGTTCCATTCTTCTCTAGAGAATGGCTTATTTGTATTCTCCATTTTCATCTTTAGTTGTCTTCGGTAATTTGGCAACATGTACATTTATCTCACTAATTTCCTGGACTAATCTTCCCATCAGTATTTCAAGGCTAGACAAACTCTCCTAAGACATGCTGTGAGTCTCCCTATTTCAAATTACTTGCTGCTTGGTGACTTCAGCTATTTCTCTAGGGAGCCTAGTTCCTCATTTCATATCCCAGTAATTCTTTAAATGAAAGTCATTTCTAAAACCATCCTCTCAATTTCCTTTATCACTTGTTTGTGGTCACAAATGTTATTTGGCCCTTCCTACGTGTTCTTAAACACAATCACGTGACCTAAGTCAGCAGCCCTTCATCCTGGTAATCCACAGCATTTCTCAATCCCTGTTCTAATAGCCAAAGGTAAATAGAAAAAGCAAACTTGTCTTTAATGAATATTTCATTCAATGAATATTTATTTTTTCATGCTCTGTCACATGCATAAAATACATTGAATTCTGAGACGTTTCCAAGCTCTTCCAAAACTAGATCTTGAGGCTCTCCCTCATGTTCTCGTTCTCTAACACACAAACACACAGACACACACACACACACACACACCCCTTTTAAACTCTTTCACCCTCATCAGAGACCAGTGAATGATTTTCTAAAACTCAGCTAACGCCTCTGACATCTCACCCCAGTGTTCACTCACAGCTTCAGCCATGATGGAAACCACAGGATAATGTATCCAAAAGTCTTCCTATTGGGCTGGTGTGGAGCTCTGAACCGATTTATAAATAGCTATCTTCTAACTGGGCACAATTTTTAAAGTAAGAAACAGTTAAAAATCTGTCCAATAGTCACTTTCAAAAACAGTGTTTAGGGGCTTCCCTGGTGGCGCAGTGGTTGAGAGTCCACCTGCTGATGCGGGGAACGTGGGTTCGTGCCCTGGTCCGGGAAGATCCCACATGCCGCGGAGCGGCGGGGCCTGTGAGCCATGGCCGCTGAGCCTGAGCGTCCGGAGCCTGTGCTCTGCAATGGGAAAGGCCACAACAGTGAGAGGCCCGTGTACCACAAAAGAAAAAAAAAAAGCCAAGTTTAAAAGCAAGGCAAATTTCTTCTTGTAATTTAATTTCCCGTCCTCAGAATTTCAAGATTCTAAGACCTAGTGTCAATCTGATCTCACTTTTGCCTTAATTTTGTTTTCCTATGAAAGCCTACATGATATCGGCCTTCTTGAACTTCTACATGAGAGAATCCAATGTTCTGACGTATGACATAGCCTCAAAGTGCACCTCCAGATGAGATCCAAATCTGAGTAATTAGAGAGAGGCTATGCTGGAAAGGGTTGTGTCTTTTTAGTTTTCATACAGAAAAATTCTATTTATTCTTATCAATCTCATTTCCACAATGAGTCACCATTGAAACAAATGGCATCCCCCTTAGCTACTCATGGCCACAGTCTTCTAAACCCAGCCTAATGGCCCTTCTCTGCCTTGGCCCAGTGCCACCAAGGACTGTTGGCTTGCCCCAAAATCAATCCTCTCGGCTACTCTCTAATTTTCATTTAGTAAATTTAGAATTTTATGAAGAGCCCTTCTAACCTCTCTCTGGGATGATGTCCAGGAGCCACTATGCCTAAACAAAGTCATTGATTTTAATGGAACAAATGAGACAGCCAGTTTGTATTGTGTGGCACACTGACAAAGATGGAAAAATGCTAGGACTCATTTGCCCCAAATTCTATCCCCAATTATGATAACAAGTCTGCAACCAAAGTGATCTTTCAAAAAGTAAATTAGATCATGTCAGTCCCAGGTTAAACCTCTTTCGTAGCTTTCCATTATTGTTAGGATAAATTCCCAAATCTGCCGTACAGCCTGTGGGGCTGAGTATTTTCCAGTCCCTGCCTTTCTCACCAGTCTTAATGCACTCCCTTCTCCATCAAATTCTGTGCTCCCCTCTGCTGGATCTCTTTAGTACTCTTCTGTCTTCCTGGAAAGCTCCTCCCCAAGCCTGCCCCCTTCCTTTGTTTAGGTAACCCCTTCTCATCTTTTAGATCTTGGTTTTGATTCATTTCCTCAAAGAGGTCTTTTCTGCTTATATTACATCTGCTAAAAATTCCATCAGTCAAAGCAAGTCATATGGCCAAGTCTCAAGTCAAAATGGGAGGATATATACTATGATAAGGCCAAGGCATGAGTATGGATGTAGGGAAGGGGGAAGAATTGGGGCCGAGAAAGCAATCACCACATTCCTCTTCCATGCGTGCACAAGTGATGATTAGGTATGGGCCAGGGCTCACCTGCACGGTCAACTCATTTCTAGACTTGAATAGCTGTCTCTTTCGGGTTCCTTGTCTATGCCTGTTCTCCACCTGAAGTTCTATCACACCCTACAACACCCTAGGAAGAGCTGGTAAAGTTCTTCTTTCCTCCAAAGACCTCAACAGCTCCTTCTTCCTTTGAAATTCTACTGAAATTCAATCTAATGGAGTAATTAAATACAGGAAGCTAGGGACAAGTCCTAAAGCCATCCTGAGCAAGGAGGCAGCCATGTGCCTGAGAAAATGAAAAGCAGCCCTATTGGAACCAACCCTGCTCTTCTCAACTGACCAGAAGCAAGGCTGAACGAAAATGAACTATGCTCTGACAAGGCCACCCTGTGGCCATGTCTGGAACAAGGCCAATCCACAACCACAAAAATGATGAAACACCCTTATCTTATGATCAGCATGAGTACCTGCTGCTTCTTTACCAATGACCACTCAAGCCTGGCTTTAACCCTCCTGCCTCCTAGATAAATATTATTAAGATACCCAATCACCAAATTGTTCCAGCTCAGTGATAACAGGCAAGTTAGAAGAGGCCCTGATTTCTTAAATCCTCCTTAGAGGATTTAACTCAAGCCTATGCCCTGTAAGGAGGCCCCCCCAGATCCCTCTTACTGAGATGTCCGTGGTCTTCTGAGAGACGGTATTTCTTGTGGCAACGATCTCAATAAAACTAACTTTCGCTGAATACAGGTATATTCTTGGGGTGTTCGTTCAGTGGCTTCATCTCACTCCTTTTGCTAGCTCATTCCTATTCAAAGGGTAAGTGCTCTGACATGGGTTTGAAACACACTGAATTTCAAGCCCAGCTAAGCAGCATTAAGGAGCCTTAAATGATATCACCAGGTGAATTTAGGATTTACCCAAGCTAGGCAATGAGCTAGGTTCTAGACAGATGCAGGAAGCAGTCACTGATAAAGTACAATGTTCCTTTTCTACAACTTCTGAATAGGATAGTAATGTAGTCAGAGCAACTGAATTTATTCTCCCATTAGTGCCTAGACTCCAACATGAAAAAGTGAGGTTCTGTAGGATAAAATGGGTCCCCCTCACCCACATTAGCTCCTTATCAGACTCAAACCTGCACAGACTAAGCAAAACTATTTCTTACAGGGATCCAGAGATTCATTCTTTAGAGTTAGTGTGGCTCGAATTCCTGCCTCATTTACCTTCACTTTTTTTCCAATGAGTATTTTATACTGTCTTATATGACACTGCTTTCATTTGCAGTCACTGAATAGTGGAAATGAGCAGTAAATTCTCACTTCTACCAATTTCCCAGATGCCATCAAAATCATACACTATCATATTACTAGAAGACACATGCACACCACTGTAAAAATACCATTAATCACAGTATTATCAGTAATTGGTATACTTTCTTGAAATAAATTATTATTTGGCAAAAAATAGATGTATTCAGTGTCAGCCTGAATACTTTACCGGATAACAAATGTTAAATCCTACTGAAATATTTCCCCAGGTATTCAGCCAAAACAGCTGTAGAAGCAACAACCTACTTTTTCAGTGTATTGTAAGTTCTCCAGTTCTATAAATGAAGAGGAACGTTTTTTACTCAAATGAGGGACAGGGTAGCTGAATAACTGTTGAATATTGATTAAGCTTTGATGAGGTCTGAGCTCCAGTTTTCTCATTTGACTTTTCCTTTGTCCTTTCTTCATTAAAAAGAAAATTATGCAAATGTGGTAGATATTGGGCTGTATGTATGCAAATTCTCCTCTCTCTGGGCACATGCTCTGTTTGTATTTCCCCGCCCCCTTGGACTCAGGGTGGCCATGAGACTCGCTTTGGCCAATGAAATTCAAAAAGGGATATGTGTTAATTCCTTCCTGGAGAAAGCCTTTATATTGCTACCACGAGACCCTGTATCTCTCTTTCCTCTTGCCATGGTCACCAGTGAAGCTCAGGTGTAAGCTTCATCAGCCTGGGTCCTAGGATGGCGAGACATGGAGCAGAGCCCACCAGCCAACTCATGATGAACATGTGCAATATGAGAAAGAAATAAGCATTTGTTAAGTCACAGATTTGTTTTAGGGCAGTCTGTCATCACAGCGTGACCTAAACCATAATAGAGGTAGGCATTTTTATTGTTAAACAAACAAGTTTTTTTCCAAACAATACAAAAGTATATAAAGCTGCACTGTCCGACACAGTAGCCACGAGTCATATGTGGCTATTTAAATTATTTATTTACTTATTATTTATTGATTGATTTTCGGCTACGTTGGGTCTTCATTGCTGCACGCGGGCTCTCTCTAGTTCTGGCGAGCAGGGGCTCTTCGCGGGCTTTGTTGCGGTGCGCGGGCTTCTCATTGCGGTGACTTATCCTGTTGCGGAGCACGGGCTCTAGGCACACGGGCTTCAGTAGTTGTGGCACGTGGGCTCAGTAATTGTGGCTCGCGGGCTCTAGAGCGCAGGCTCAGTAGTTGTGGTGCACGGGCTTAGATACTCTGCGGCATGTGGGATCTTTCCCAACCAGGGCTTGAACCCATGTCCCCTACATTGGGAGGTGGATTCTTAACCACTGCGCCACCAGGGGAGTTCCCTGGCTATTTAAATTAAAAATTAAGCAAAATTAAAGATTCATTTCCTCAGTCACACTAGCCATATTTCAAGTGCTCAACAGCTACATATCACTAATGGCTACTGAAAAGGATAGCACAGACACAGGACCTTTCCCTCATCACGGAAAGTTATACTGGACAGCACTGAAGAGTTAACCAGCAAAATACATGCACCCCTATGTTCACAGCAGCACTATTCACAATAGCCAAGACATGGAAGCACCTAAGCGCCTGTCTGCAGATGAATGGATAAAGAAGATGTGGTATGTATATATAATGCAATATTACTCAGCCATAAAAAAAGAATGAAATAATGCCATTTGCAGCAACATGGACGGACCTAGAGATTATCTCTGCCTGACTAACTGAAGTCAGGCAGAGAAAGATAAATATCATATGATATCACTTATGTGGGGAATCTAAAGAATAATATAAATCAATCTATTTACAAAACAGAAACAGAAAGGCTTCCCTGGCGGCGCAGTGGTTAGGAATCCGCCTGCCGATGCAGGGCACACGGGTTTGAGCCCTGGTCCAGGAAGATCCCACGTGCCTCGGAGCAACTAAGCCCGTGCACCACAAGTACTGAGCCTGCACTCTAGAGCCCACGAGCCACAACTACTGAGTCTGTGTGCCACAACTTCTGAAGCCCGTGCGCCTAGAGCCCGTGCTCCACAACAAGAGAAGCTGCTGCAATGAAAAGCCTGCACACCACAAGGAAGAGTAGCCCCCGCTCACCGCAACTAAAGGAAGCCCGCGCACAGCAACAAAGAGTAGCCCCTGCTCGCCGCAACTAGAGAAAGCCCGCATGCAGCAACAAAGACCCAACGCAGCCAAAAATAAATAAATTAAAAATAAATAAATAAATAAATAAAAGAAATAGAAACAGACTCACAGATAAAGAAAACAAACTTACAATTACCAAAGGGGAAAGGGGGGAACAGGGATAAATTAGGAGTATGGGATTAACAGAAACACAGGGCTGTGTATAGAATAAACAACAAGGATTTACTGTATAACGCTGGGAACAATATACAATATCTTATAATAACCTATAATGGAAAATAATCCGAAAAAGTATTTATATATACACATAATACATATATATATAGCTGAGTCACTTCGCTGTACACCTGAAACTAACACAATATTGTAAATCAACTATACTTCCATTTAAAAAAAAGCATCAACTAGCAAAATACCCAAATCACTGCCTATACCCCTTCACCACCACCTCCCTAAAGGTCGTCACTCCTGACGAATTGCTATATATATCATTCCAGTCCTTCTTCTATCTTATATTACTTTTTCTATGGTTTTAATTATAAACACATATACATATGTACATATACATATTGCTTGGTGACTTGCCTTTTTAATTCAACTAACAAAACATCCTAGAGGTCATTCCATGTAAGTAAATGTAGGTACCCTTAATTCTTATTTCATGGCTGAATAATATTGCTTTTAAGGAATTTTCATAATTTATTTACCTATTTTTCTCCTGCTGGACATTTAAGTGGCTTCTAGAAGTAACCACTCTTAGCATATATATATATATATATATTTTTTTTTTTTTTTTTGCGGTACGCGGGCCTCTCACTGTTGTGGCCTCTCCCGTTGCGGAGCACAGGCTCCGGACGCGCAGGCCCAGCGGCCATGGCTCACGGGCCCAGCCGCTCCGCGGCATGTGGGATCTTCCCGGACCGGGGCACGAACCCGTGTCCCCTGCATCGGCAGGTGGACCCCAACCACTGCGCCACCAAGGAAGCCCACTCTTAGCATATTGATATGGATCCTTCCAGTTCTTTGTCAGGGGTTTTTTTTTTTTTTTTCCACTTTGACATGACACATGGCACGTATTATGCTGTAATTTCTCTTTTTCCATTTAAATAACAATAAAGTTTGGAGATTATTTTGTCATTTGTACTCTCCTAAACCTTTTCTAATCCTTTCAAAATTTTGATTTTACATTTAGCTCTTGAATCCAACTGCAATTTATTTCTTAGTAAATGGATAAACAATTTAACTAGAGATACCAAAAAACTGCAATGGTGTGAATTAATCACAAACAAACATTCATCAGATTCTGAATTCCCTTTTCTCTTCTATTAATCCTCTTGTTAGTTTTATGTACTACAGGTTTTATTTCAAGTCCTGTGGCCTCATAGAGTACTTATAGAATATTTCGTTTCTGATATGGCAAGTTATCCTCAATATTCTTTTTAAAAACTCTCTTGGTTCTTTTTAACACATTTTCACTTTTATGTGAATTTTACGGTTGTATTGTCAACTTCCTTTTAAAATTTCATGTTGGAATTTTGAGTTGGAAAGCACTGACCTTATAAATGAATTTGACAACAGCTGACATTTTTACATTTGAGTTTTATCATCCAGAAACATAACTTCATTTTTCAGATATTATTTAATATCATTCAGTAATTATTTCTTCTTTTATTTTCCTCATAAATATCTTACAAATTGTATTAGGTTTAGTCTTGGTTTTTTTTTTTTTTTTTTTTTTTTTTTTTGCGGTACGCGGGCCTCTCACTGTTGTGGCCTCTCTTGTTGCAGAGCACAGGCTCCGGATGCGCAGGCTCAGCGGCCACGGCTCACGGGCCCAGCCGCTCCGCGGCATGTGGGATCCCCCCGGACCGGGGCACAAAGCCGCGCCCACTGCATCGGCAAGCAGACTCTCAACCACTGCGCCACCAGGGAAGCCCTAGTCTTGTTTTTTTAACGTGTATTTGCTATTGTTGTTGATAACGTGAATATAATCTTTTTAAAATTCCATTTTCAAATACGTTGCTAATGTAAGAAGACTATTAATGTTTGTATTTTTTAATATCTCCTTAATTATATGAACATTATTAACAGTTTTAATCATTTTTCAGAGAAATCTTTTGGATTTTCAAGGCAGATAATCAGTATTATCTTCAGGAAAAGATACTTTTCTCTCTTCTTTCCAATATTTATGCCTCTAGTGTCTTTTCCCTGTCCTCCTGCTTTGGAAGTACAGCAGTACTTCCAAATGAGCATGTTGTATTCTTCCTGGATTTAATAAAAATGCATCTTACATTTCTCTAGTAAGCACAGGAGAAATCAGTCTTAAATTTAATTATCAACTGATTTTTTTCAGTATGCATGAGATGATTAATAAATTTGACTCCTTTAATCTGTTGCCGTCATAAATAACATATATAAACATCCAAATTCTAAACCATTCTTGCATTCCTTGGATAAACCTTAAATGATCATTATGTAATACTGATTTAATACACTGCTGGATCTCAGATGCTAAATTTACTTAGGACTTCTGCATATGAGCTCAAAGGCGAGACTGGCCAAATGGTGTGTGTGTAGGGGGCGATAGTTTTCTGATTTTTCTATCAGTATACTCGCCTCAAAAACGTGAGCTTGGAAGCTTTTCAAATTGTTATACAATGTGCAATAGTTTACAAAGCATGGAAGGTATCTGAGCTTGAGAATTTTGGAGAAATTACTCAAAAAATGGCAGCTGTGTGTAAAATTATTTATGTCTTCTTTATTTTTCTTGACATCAAACTTATCAAAGGATAGACTATTTGGGGGATCTTTTAAAAGAATCAGGTTTGTGTTCTCAAGCAATTTTTAGAAAAATACCATTAACATCTCCTTTACCATTACATTTATTTCTACTTTTGGGGGGGGGGTTTCTGTTGTTCTTTTATTGCATTTTACATTTCACTGCTCATTTCATTTTCTCTGCTCCTCTGGGAAAGATATTTATAACTATATATTTTTCTTCAAGCATGTTTTTGGCTGTACCCCACATTTTGTTTTCTGTAGGGCTCTCATTGACTTTGACCTTATCATTTTCTTTCTTTTTGTCTTCATTGCAAGAGTAATTTGGGTTATTTTGGCTTTTGTCATTAATTTCTAATTTTACTACACTGTGATTAGAAAAATATGGCCTGTGACTTCTGCTTTGGAGAATTTGTTATGATACGTGTTTGGAAAGAATATTATCTTCAGTCTGTTGGTTATAAAAATATATCAAGTTAAGCTTCAAAAATGTGCAGTTAAAAGCTCTACACACCAATGCTTTTGCAGGTTGTTTTATAATTTTTTTATAGATTTATTTTTATTTATTTATTTTATTTATTTATTTTAATTATAAATATAAACACATATACATATATACATATACATATTGCTTGGTGACTTGCCTTTTTAATTCAACTAACAAAACATCCTAGAGGTCATTCCATGTAAGTAAATGTAGATACCCTTAATTCTTATTTCATGGCTGAATAATATTGCTTTTAAGGAATTTTTGTAATTTATTTACCTATTTTTCTCCTGCTGGACATTTAAGTGGCTTCTAGAAGTAACCACTTTTAGCATATATATATATATATATATATATTTTTTTTTTTTTTTTTTTTTTTTTTTTTTTTTTGTTTTTTTTGTTTTTTTTTTTTTTCCCTCTGTCGTGGCCGCTCCCGTTGCGGAGCACAGGCTCCAGACGCGCAGACTCAGCGGCCATGGCTCACGGGCCCAGCCGCTCCGCGGCATGTGGGATCTTCCCGGACCGGGGCACGAACCCGTGTCCCCTGCATCGGCAGGCGGACTCTCAACCACTTCACCACCAGGGAAGCCCTGATGACATCTTTAAGTAACACTTTCAAACTGCCTCTATGAGTCTCTGAATATCCAAAAAGTCTTTATTTTTCTTTACACTTGAATGGTAGTCTGCCAGAAGATAGAATTCAAAATTCAAAATCATATCCCTCAAGTTTAAAATATATGTGGCAAGAGGGAAGGGAAGAAGAAAATGAATATTTATCTAGCGTGGGCTGTTCCGCCAGCCACTTTCAATATGCTCATTACTTTACCATCATAATAACCCTAAAGTAGAGGTAGTAGTTGGCCACTTCACATAAGTAGAAACTGAAGCTCAGAAAGGTGTTCTCCTGCCAGAGTTACCCAGCAAGTGAGTGGCAGAGATACTTTTAGTCCAATGTTGTTGGACCCCAAAGCCCGTGCTCAGAGTCTAGATGACTGCCTTCCAATAGAAATATAATGCGAGCCACATATGTAATTTCAAATTTTCTAGTAGTCAAATTCTAAAATGTAAAAAGGTGGAATTCATTTTAAGAACACATTTTATTTAGTGTAATATATCCAAAATATTATCATGTTGGCATGTAATCAGTGTAAAAAACGGATCAAGGAGCTATCTGGCTTTCCTTCTTCCTACTCAGTCTTTGAAATCTGGTATGTCTTTTACCCTTACGGCACATCTCAATTTGAACTGGCCACATTTCACACGCTCCCTGGCAACATGGGGCTAATAAGCACTGAATTGGACAGCCCAGCTCTACCCCATGCTGCTTTTGAAAGCAAATACTTTCCAACACTGATAGAAAGGATCCCATGTGGGTGATTTTTTTTCCATCCCATTTTGACATGTGGAAGTCTGGGTCTCCATGGAAATCACTTTATGGCTTTTTTGTTTTTTGTTCTGCTGATTGCAGATACACCGCTAATTCCCCCTTGGTTCTCATCCTCACCATGTAGCACAGCCTCTCCTCCTGGTCTATGCAGCCAAAAGTCAGAAGCGCCTTCTTGAAGCCAACTGTTAATCCATTCAAAAGACAGATTAAACAGTTCCCCATCTGATGCCAGCTGTGTGTGTATTTCTACACACGCCTAACTTCCTTTCTCAGGCAAGTACCTGGCCCCAGTTCAGGCAAGGCTTTTTATCGCCCTTGGGACAGCACTGGGGCTGGGGTGAACATTTGATAGCTTTCCTTTAGCCAATCCCCAACAGTGATATGAGAAGGAAATAACACACACAGAGCAATTTATTTTAAATCTCCAAAGCATACACCATTTCACGTCTGTCTGCCAGCATTTCCACCAAAATTAATCTCCCAGGCCCCTCACACGAGCTCCCCAGAGCCTCCTAAGTCCAGAGTATCAACAACTTAGAAACTGGAGTTTTAAATAATAAAGGATACCTTCCCTCGATGGTGCATATAACAGGTTGACAGGCTGGGACAGTGGAGACTGGATCTCAGCATTTGAGAGCTCCAAAATGCAGCCTGACTTACATGTCAGCGGGCAGAGAAGAGCTGGGAAAAGCCCAGCCAGAAACCCTTGGGATCAACAGAGCACAGCTCTGTCTTCCTTAAGAGTTGTATGATCTCTGGCAAGTCACCCAGTGTCTCTACCCCTTATTTCCTTCATCTCAATTTGAGGACCAGAATGCCTACTCCATGGGGCTGTTGGGAAGATTAAAGGATGTGATATATGTATAAAGGTTCATTATATCCTCCCCCAATAAAAGTAAGCTGAAAAATATCTTTTAAAGCGCTTACATTTTCTTTTTTTCACCTTTAGTGAGGTGTAACTGACAGATGAAATTATATATATTCAAAGTGTACAATGTGACGATTTGACATCCATATACTTGGTGAAAGGATCACCACAATCAAGTTAATTAACACATCCATCACCTCACGTAATTATCATGTGTGTGTGGTGAGAATGCTTAAGGTGTACTCTCTAGCTGATTTCAAGTACATGACACAGTGTTATTAACCAGAGTCACAACGCTGTACATTAGAGCTCCAGACTTACTCATCTTGTAACTGAAGCCTGTTCCCTTTGACCAGCATCTCCCGATCTCCCCTCACCCCTCAGTCCCTGGTAGCCAGCATTCTACTCTCTATTTCTACGACTGGCTTTTTCCTTTAGATTCCACATATAAGAGATACACAGTATTCGTCCTTCTCTGTCTGGCTAATTTCACTTAGCGTGATGTAATTTTTTAAAAAAATATGTTGATGCGAAAACAATTATCTTCAGGCTTACGTTCAAATGCTGGCTCTGCTGCTTAGTAGGTTGGAGACCTTGGACATGTTTCTTACTTCTCTAAGAATCAGTCTCCTGGACTCTAACCTGACAGTCAAGGTCTTGGTCTCACAAGGTTGTCATTAGAACTGAATAAGCCAGCATATGTAAAGTACTTTGCACAATATGAACCACACACTGAGAGTTCCATAAATCGAAGCTCTTGTTATAATGGATGCATGGGATGTTATAATGATAATATTTCCTTCATAATGTTTTAAGAAGCAAAGATTAATTCTAATTGATGTTCCTGGAGGAATACTGACGTCACACACCAGCATACCTCAAACTCTTAGAGATACAATATTAATAATCAACTGGCGACCTTTGGATATAAAGGCATTTCATTTCTTTTGAAAGGAACTTATTAGGACATTGGTACCTGACACATGAGACCTTTAAGACAGCCTGACTGGAACGATGTAGATAGCACAATGCCTGGGTGGCCAGAGCAGCAGACAAGCAGCCTGCTGGAGTGGTCAGTGCACGTGGCACACCCTGTCCACATTCTCCATCCTCACAACCTGTCATTTGTCTCTATCTCTTCTAGTCTCTGAGTGGCATCTGCTCACATCGCTCAAGGTACATTTCATCCTGACCCCTTAGCTCCTGATGCCAGCTGAACCCGTTTGCTCTGACCCTGCTTGGCCATTAGCACCATATGAGTCCTGGGTGGATTTCCCTTCAGCCTCCTCATTGACAAAATGGTATTTATTTCAGCAAATCAGAGGAAGGTTTCTTATTACCTGGGCATGCGGAAAGCAAGATGAAGGTGCTGCAGAACCAGAGAGATCTCATCACTCTGGCTTAAATTAAATTTGTGCAGCAAAGGAGCAGAAGCTGGCATGTGGCAACTGATTTCAATCTCTCTATCTACCCGGTGCTTTTCTGTTGCCCCCAGAAGCTCCGAAAAAAAAGTCAATGCCATTAGCCATGAAAATGTCTCTAGCAGAGGAGCAGCTTGTTAGGGGACAGTGACAGCAGGATGTACATAAAACGCCTGATAAAAAGCAGGCTCCTCAAAACAGAGGGCTTCCCCCGGGAAATTAGGGCTGGCACGCGCAGGAGTACGCTCCATCTGCCTCTGCTACTATCGCCTGCTGCAGCCACCTGTGACCCAACGTCCCTACCTTCTAATGTGCCTCAGGGCTAGGCTCTCGCAGCTGTTTACTTCTCTTTCACATCTCCTCACGTGTAATCTCACTTTTGTTCTCTCTTCTCCCGCCCCTTGTTCATTTAATTATTCATTTGACAAATATCTCCTTTGCACGGAGAGACCTTGTTCTCCCCATTTCTCAAAACAGCCTTCTTGGTGTACCTGCATCAAAATCACGGAAGCTGGGCTTCCCTGGTGGTGCAGTGGTTGAGAGTCCGCCTGCCGATGCAGGGGACACGGGTTCGTGCCCCGGTCCGGGAGGATCCCACATGCCGCGGAGCGGCTGGGCCCGTGAGCCATGGCCGCTGAGCCTGCGCGTCCGGAGCCTGTGCTCCGCAACGGGAGAGGCCACAACAGGGAGAGGCCCGAGTACCGCAAAAAAAAAAAAAATCACGGAAGCTAAAAATCAAAGTGCATATTCCTAGGCCTCTTCCAAGCTCTGCTGAATGTGCGGAGCTCAGGGACTTGAATTTGTGACCAGACTTCCAGGTCGCACTGCGATACGCGGGCAAATGGGTAAACCATTCACGTGGAACTCTCTAGCCACGGAATTCCTTCCTCCTACAGCAGAATCCCTCCCAGCGTCAATGAAGCCTCCATAACGCCCAGTCCCTCACACCATAAATGAGACAGGGGAATACTAGCTGCTTTAACAGACACAGCCCTAAATTTGTGGCTTAACACGGTAATAGTTTACTTCTCACTCAGACAACATTTCAATGTACTATAACCAGTCATGTGGCTTTTCTCAAAGGGGTGATTCAGGGCTCAGACCCCTTCCATCTTGTGGCTGCACCGTCTTCCAGGTACAGCTCCCAAAGTGCCCTCCACGGGGTACCCTCCATTGCAACCCGCTAAAGGAGGAGTACGGAGGACCACAGTGGGGCTTCTCCTGAGCCAGGCCGGATGTGGCATTTCCCAGGAACACTGGGAAGTGGTCTGACCACGTGCACAGAGAGCAGGAGATTTTGAAGAAAAGTTATCAGTCTCTACTTCATCCAGCTCATGTCAAGACAAAAGTTCTTTTCAGCACCAGTTGACGATTGCCATAAGCCTGCCAAGCGGAAGGAGCTACCCAAAGACTTGAGAACTTCAGCAAAATGGGCGGTAACTGCTGACACCGGCAGTATCCTCGCCAAAGAAGAGAAAGGAATCCGTCGATTCAATCCATTCTCTCTCTACCTCAACCTCCTGCAGGTTACTGGGACCGTGCTGGGGCCTAAAGGCGAGGTGCAGTCTTAAGGTAAAGCTCAGGATCAGACATGTCAGGTGGCCTGAAAAAAGTGACCAGCTGGAAACCTGACCATAGTTAATCGATAGGCTAGGATAGAATATTCTTGACAGACAGGAGTATTCCGGCGAGGCCTGGTCACCAAACGTGTACAATCAAGAGTCTGTCACACTGATAGAGACTCCAGAGCAAATGCAAAGGCTAGCGCCTTGAAGGCTGTGATAACATGAGCAGATACAGTAACCGGACAATCAAACCTCATTATCTGAGCCCCTTCACTCCGGGGCTGTAAAAGGACTGGGAGAGACGTGAGACCTTGGGACACTGTGATTTCAAGGAAAGAAAGAAACCTGCTCCGGATGACTTTTCATCATGAGATGGGCACGTGGAAACAATGAGAAAGGCACCAGGGTGCGGCTGTCTGATGACATTACAGACTAGCGTCTTCTGGGAGGAGTCTGTTTACATTTTCACTGGACTCAAAAAGATGCTACGGCTCCATTTTGGCAAGAAACAGGGGGAAATGGGCTCTATTTAAACCCCAGATGCGGTCCACATGTATAAAGATTAACAAACCATGCTCCACAGCTACATTTTGCCAGAAATGCAGAAACAGCAAAATATAATTAAAGCCTCAGACACACGTAAATCAGCATTGCCAGCTACTCAATTTCTTGGTCAACCTATGGTTCAAGACCTAAGAGTCCTTGGCCGTAGAGATGTATGAGACAAAGAAGGTGGCCTTGGACCCTTCTCTGTAACAATACCTTACATTTACAAAGAACGCTACTGTTTTTAGAGCATTATCATTTTACTTAGCAGGGTGGTTGTAAGAACAAAATCAGAAGAGGTGAGAAGTAAAGTTTTATCTTCATCTTCTGTATCACCAGCATCACTATAATCCACAACAACGCCTCCATTTCACACATACATTTGTCCTTGATAATCTTTGCTGGAAATGCCCCTTCTTATTCTCCACTTCACCCCAAACTTTCAAAATCATATCCGTATTTAAACTTCCATTAAAACTTCCCTGATCCATTCAACCTAATTATTTCCCATGGAGCTTTTGATATTATATGGCTACCTGCTTATTTCTTTGTACCTTTAACGCTTTTATTGGAATATGATAATGGATGATTGAATAGATGGATGGATTTTTGAATGGATGGATGGAGGGGCAGGTTGATGGAGGAATGGGTAGGACAGATAGAAGAGAAAGAGCTATGGAAAGGTAGAAAGATAGGTAGTGTAATATTACAGTTAAATATGTGGGCTCTGGGGTCACCGTGAGTTCCAATTTCAGCTCTTTTATTTACTTGCTATGTGACCTTGGTCTAGTTACTCAACCACTCAAGTCCTTGGTTTCCTCATCTGTATAATGGGACTAGTAATATCCTCCTCTAATATTATGATTTGGATTAATTGAATTCATTCATGTAAAGTGCTTAGAATAGCATTTGGTATAGAAAGCCCTCAATAAACACTAGGTGCTTTTATTTTGATACATAAATAGTGAGTTTAAAACAAAACCTACATACTTGGTTTTTTCCCATTTACCAGTCTATAAACATCATGAGGACTCACTCATGTTTTGTGTAAAATTTCAAACACACCCATGAGGCTATGAGCTCCTTGAAGCAGGGACTATATTCTGTTCATCTTTTTATAGCCAGCACTGTGTCTTACACAGAAGAGAACTGATAGGTATTTCTCAAAAACAGGATGGAATGAATGACTATTGGTTAGATTTAACTCTTAGCTGACCTAAAGAGTACCAGAAGTAAATTTAAATTGTCAACTCTCTTCACTTTCCTTCCTTAGGAATACCACTAAAAAAAACGATCTAGGGAATATGTGGTATTTGTGGAAATTAATGCCTTTTACTCCAAAAACTACTAAAACTGGTTAATATTAACTAGGAATGAACAATATTGTTGCACCCTGAAGTAGATTCCCCGAAATAGCAGATGAAGCTCCCTGATGGCTTCTTGGGACTGGTCCTATTTCCCACAAGGTGTCACTGCAGGGTGAGGGCTTTCAGGAGGAAGGGCTATGAAGCCAGGATCTAGTACTAACTAGTCCTGACTCTTCTCTTCTGAAAAAGAATGAGCTCCTTTACTGGTCAATGGGCAGATGCTCAGATGTTCCCTGAAATTACTCACCACCCCTTTCCAACTGGACAAATGAACCATGTGGTTAAGAGATGAAACACGGATGTCTGGCTTTGATAGGATGAAGTTCAGGAAATCCCAGAGCTGTCAGGACTCAGGAGGGGATGTCTCAGTTGGGACCCCATGAAATCAGGGACTGAGACAGCTTATTTGAATGAGTGAATGGGAAGAGTGAGACATGGAAGGAGGAAAAGCCAATATTGGGGTGCCTTATCAAAGTCACTGCTGTGAGGAATGGGGGCTCCATTCCACCCCAAATCAGAGAAAATGACCGCCCTGAAGAGGAAGAGGTTAGAGGATTTACACATTAGCTTCCTTCCCTCATAGTATGGGTAGTCCCTGGGGGTACTTCCCTCATATTTCTGGGCTGTGTTTGTACAAGGGCTTATTCAGCTTCCAAGGTGTCAGAAGAGACCTTGAAGCAGTATGTAGAAAGGTGTGTGCTTGAGGTGAGGCCTTGTAAGGGCAAGCTGAGTCTAGATTTGCAAGGAACATTCCAACTCAACTGCAGCTGAAATCAGTGGTAGGTCAAGGAATATGACACAGGTTGCAGAGGCATCTTCCTTTTTTGTTGTTGTTAAATTAATTTATTTTTGGCTGCGTTGGGTCTTCGTTGCTGCGCGCGGGCTTCCTCTAGTTGCGGCGAGCGGGGGCTACTCTTTGTTGCGGTGCGCGGGCTTCTCACTGCGGTGACTTCTCTTGTTGCGGAGCATGGGCCCTAGGAGTGCGGGCTTCAGTAGTTGTGGCACGTGGGCTCAGTAGTTGTGGCGCACGGGCTTAGCAGCTCCGCGGCACGTGGGATCTTCTCAGACCAGGGCTTGAACTTGTGTCCCCTGCATTGGCAGGTGGATTCTTAACCAGTGTGCCAACTCAGTTGGACGTCCCCAGCTCAGTTCTTTGACAGCCAAAAATTTGACAGCCAAAAATTTCAGGCAACTGTGCTAAGATGCTTCATAAATGGATCATTTCAGTGCTAATACAAACAGCGGTGCTCTTAAAGGAGGAGAAATTATTTGAATTACAGTGATTGCTTCATTCCTGTGAATTCCCTTAGCAGCGACACAATCTGTTCACCTAAAAGGGGCTTTTGAAAAGCATCCCACGTTGCAAGGCTATGCTCGATATGATGAATAAATTCACCCAGAAACATCTGTTAAGGTGCAGCTTCTACAAGGAGGCAATGATTTCTTTAAGTGTAGTGAATTACATGGAAGTACTTATACAAATACTGTCCGACATTTGAAAATCTTATCGTCCCCCTAAAGAATAAATGGCAACAATAAGGGAAAGAGGGAAAGCAGACAAGGGTTAACATTTACTCAAGTATCAGATATTGGTGCTTAGAGCTGTTATTTCATTGGTGCTTAAAGGGTTATTTCATTTCATCCACATGATAACTGTTTGTAATTTCCTGAATGTGCTGTTCTCTTTCTTGTCTCTGTCATTTAACATTTCCTTTTCAACCTCTCCTCTGCCTAGCTAAACGTTGCTCATCCTTTAAGACACAGATCAGATATCTCTTCCAAGAACCCATCTCCAGCTCCCTCCAGGCACCTTGTTGGAGCTCCCTCCACATCCGGTACATACCTCTGTCTATCGCACTGCAATGCACAGTTTTCCAGACCTTGTCTGCTCCCCAAAGTGGACTAGGGGATCCTTGAAAATAGGGTCATTGTCTCTGTATCTCTAGCAACTAAAACAGGAGCTCTTCCTGAGTTTGGACCTGGAAATATCTGTTAGATAGATAGATAGATAGATAGATAGATAGATAGATAGATAATCTCTGCTCTGGGTGTTCTTAGCCAGAAATCATGTGTCCCCTTTCACAGCAGTGCGATGGATAATTTTATGTGTTGACTTGACTGGGCCACAGGTAGGATGCCCAGGCAGTTGAGTAAACATTATCCTGGGTGTGTCTGTGAGAGTGTTTCTGGATGAGATTAACATTTGAATGGGGAAACTGAGTTAAGCAGATTGCCCTCTATAACGTGAGTGGGCCTCATCCAATCAGTTGAAGACATAATACAACAAAAAGGCTGACTCTCTTGCAAGCCAGACAAAACTTCTCCTATCTGGCTCCCTTTAAGCTGGAACATTGGTTTTTTCCTGCCTTCAGACTTGAATTAAAACACTGGCTCTTCCTGGGCCTCAAGTCTGCAGGCCTCTGGACCAGAACTACACTATCAACTCTCTTGGTTCTCAAGTTTTCAGACTCAGACTAGAACTACAATATCAGCTCCCCTGGGCCTCTGGCTTGCCTATACAACCAAGTGAGCCAATTTCTTGAAATATATATGTGCATACACATCCTATTGGTTCTGTTTCTCTGGAGAACCCTGACTAATCCACATAGCTTTTTAGTGGAGTCTTTTTAAAATGTAAGTCTACCACCAATATTTTACCAAAATCATAGACTATAAATTAAGATCACTGGCTAAAAAAATTCTGTCCCAAATCTCTAGGCAAATAGTGCAAAAATGCTATATATAGAAAATGTTAACCCTGGAGACACATTCACGTAAGTATTCATTTCTTATATGACTCAGGCGTTTTGGACTCATGAGTAGAGCACTACTTTACTCCCCAAAACTTCACCGTATTCTCCAGCATGCCGAAGAGCTACAAACCAAACCCAAAAAAAACCCCGAAACCCGAAAAACATCTTTAAAAATGCCACCTTCCTGAGCCATTAAGGAAGCATTATACGACAGATTATGAGCTGCAGTGTCACCTATAATCCTTAATTTTTTCAGTAAATTGTACTTTCCACTTCACAGCACCACACAGTACACAATTCCCAGCATCACTGCATCAGCGCCTGTGAGAATTCAGATAACACAGCCACCGCGTGCATGTTAATGAGGTATTTATGGTTGGCTCATCCTTCCTTCTTTATTTACTTGCACTGACTTACAGAGGGTTTCAATTCCATGACTTTAAAAACTGCATTGTTTTGTGTCCGTCGGCTTGATACAGGCTGGCATCTCTCGGGAGACAAGAGGATATTCATCATCAAGGATCCCTTTTCAGGACTTCCCTGGTGGTCCAATGGGTAAGACTCCACACTCCCAATGCAGGGGGCCCGGGTTCAATGCCTGGCCGGGGAACTAGGTCCCACATGCCACAACTAAGACCCCACACAGCACACATGCATGCATAAATGCATAAGTAAATAAATGATCCCCTTTCTCTTGGAATGATTTTCACCTTGACTTCTAATGTAATATATTTGCTTCATTGTTCTAACATCTCTAAAAATACAGTTGCTTTGCTGTCTGAGATGGATCTCGTTACCTTCCTCTCACCTATTAACCATCAACAATGGCAAATCAAATTCTTAGATCTTGTCTCTCAATAAAATTAGATTATATGCGTATCAGTCAGGGTTTGGCCACAAAAACAGAAACCACTCTAGGTATTTTGAACAGGAAGGGATTTGTTCTTTGAATTTTATTTTTATACAGCAGGTTCTTATTAGTTATCTATTTTATACATATTGGTGTACATATGTCAATCCCAATCTCCCAATTCATCCCACCACCACCGCCCCCCCACCACTTTCCCCCCTTGGTGTCCATACGTTTGTTCTCTACATCTGTGTCTCAATTTCGGCCCTGCAAACTGGTTCATCTGTACCATTTTTCTAGATTCCACATATATGCGTTAATATACGATATTTGTTTTCTTTTTCTGACTTACTTCACTCTGTATGACAGTCTCTAGGTCCATTCACATCTCTACAAATGACACAATTTCGTTCCTTTCTATGGCTGAGTAATATTCCATTGTATGTATGTACCACGCCTTCTTTATCCATTCGTCTGTTGATGGGCATTTAGGTTGCTTCAGTGACCTGGCGGTTGTAAACAGTGCTGCAGTGAACACTGGGGTGCATGTGTCTTTATGAGCAAGAAGGGATTTGCCATAGGGAATTAGAGGCTTACACAGCTCCTGGAAGGGTCGTAGGAATGAAAGTCAGGGAAACTGATCAGGAAGTACAGAAGTCACAGGAACTGCCACCAATGACCTCAGATGCCTGCAGTCTTAAAGCGGGCAGTTTTCAGGAGCTCATCTACAGCTCTTGTCACCTGCTTCCAACCACCACAGAAAGATAATGGCTTTCCAAACTGTGCTCTCGTTAACAGAATGAAACTGGAACCCTCATGGCAAGGGATCTGGGAGATGTAGTTTCTAATCCACGGGAGAGGGGAGAGCTCAGAAGGCCTGAGACCCTACTCCGTATCCACAGAGGATATTTGAAACACTACGTGAACACGTGCAGTAAAACAGTGAAGTGCCAAGGCTGCAGAGCCAAGAGTTCGCTCAGCGCTGGTAATACAAGATCTGAGCAAAAGCATTTGGCAATAATAAGCAGGAATGAATGAGTGGGAAGAGTGGGACAGGGAGGGAGGAAAAGCCAACATCAGAGTACCTTTCCAAAGTCACTGCTGTGAGAAACGAGGGCACCATTTTACAACAAAAGCAGAAAAAAGTGACCACCCTAAAGATGGCGGGTTGGAGCATTTATACATTAGCTTCCTTCTGTCATAGTGAGGGTAGATCCTGAGAGTACTTCCCTCATATTTCTGGCCTATGCTCGTACAAGAGCCTACTGAATTTCCAAGGTGTCAGAAGAGATCTTGAAGCAGAATGCAGAAAGGTGTGTGCTTGAGGTGGGGCCTTGTAATTGCAAGCTAAGTCTAGATTTTCAAAAACTGTCCAACTTGGCTGCAGCTGAAATCAGTGGTAGCCCAAGGAACATGACACAGGTTCCAGAGGCATCTTCCTTAAGAGATCAACCCAAAGCTTCCCCTTCCCTTCACTGGTTTCTTCCTAAAAGAGTGGCCATCTCCACTTCCTCACCTACCATTTGTTGCCAACCTCCATGATCAAATTTCAAACTCGATTAAGCCAAGTTACTGTTTGATTGTCGTACTGATGACTGCCATATCAGATGGTCACTTCTCAGTTCTTATGTTTGGGAGTTGTTGGTATAAAGATGGCATTTACAGCCATGAGGCTGGGTAAGGCCACCTGTAGCTTTATGGATCATTAGGAGTGTGGTGTCATTTTGCTTAAGAGGACAGAGACAGTGGACACCCTAGGTGGTGATTGATGGGATTCTCTGAACGTCCCTCTGAGCTCCACCGTCTGTTCTTCCAAGCTAGAGAAGAATGACATTGGAAGCTGCTATTTTGTGTTCTGAGGACTCTTCTGTTTCCCAGAATCTCCAAATACTTTGCTAGAGGGTACCCTGGGCTTTCATGAACAAACGTCCGAGCACAAACAGTTAGCAGCTAGTAGACTCCAAGATGGTTGCATAAACGGATCATGGTTTCTATGGTGGGAAAAGGGACCACAAGAGGTGATTAAGGAGCGCCACTCATTACAAGTTTGCCCTACTTCACAATCTGCCGTAGGTCTGGTCGGAGTCCCAATACCATCTCCCACAACCCTGTGAAAATGCGCTCCCTTACTCCTCTCCCATCATTTTCACTGTCCCAACATGGCCTTTCCTTTCCACAAGGCAAGACAGATCAGAGTTGGAATATTGTTTGAAGACCCATTTATCGAGCTGCGCCCAAGCCCTGAGAATCCGCCGCCACTGCGCAGGTTCCTGCGGCCGCCCTCGCCCCACAGATAGTTAAGACTTTATTGTTGATGTTTTCGTTAGGCAAGTAAAGAGTTTTTAGGCCCATCAGTAACTACGAACTCATCAAAGATAACAGAACTTAAGATCTGCTTTTAAAACTAATGATGTGAATGTTTTAAGACAAATGAAGAATTTGAAAAACTCATTTCTACTGTCTGACGTAAATTCATGTGAAAACAGAGACCTTCAAGATGGCGGAGGAGTAAGACGTGGAGATCACCTTCCTCCCCACAAATACAACAGAAATACATCTACATGTGGAACAACTCCTACAGAACACTTACTGAACGCTGGCAGAAGACCTCAGACTTCCCAAAAGGCAAGAAACTCCCAACGTACCTGGCCGTGTGGCTGACAGGGTCTTGGTGCTCCGGCCGGGTGTCAGGCCTGTGCCTCTGAAGTGGGAGAGCCGAGTTCAGGACACTGGTCCACCAGAATCCTCCCAGCTCCACATAATATCAAATGCCAAAAGCTCTCCCAGACATGTCCATCTCAACACTAAGACCCAGCTCCACTCAACAACCAGCAAGCTACAGTGCTGGACACCCTATGCCAAACAACTAGCAAGACAGGAACACAACCTCACCCATTAGCAGAGAGGCTGCTTAAAATCATAATAAGGTCACAGACACCCCAAAACACACCATTGGACGTGGTCCTGCCCACCAGAAAGACAAGATCCAGTCTCATCCACCAGAACAAAGGCAGTAGTCCCCTCCACCAGGAAGCCTACACAACCCACTGAACCAACCTTAGCCACTGGGGACAGACACCAAAAACAACGAGAACTATGAAACTGCAGCCTGCGAAAAGGAGACCCTAAACACAGTAAGTTAAGCAAAATGAGAAGACAGAGAAACACACAGCAGATGAAGGAGCAAGATAAAAACCCACCAGACCTAACAAATGAAGAGGAAATAGGCAGTCTACCTCAAAAACAATTCACAGTAATGATAGTAAAAATGATCCACAATCTTGGAAATAGAATAGAGAAAATGCAAGAAACATTCAACAAGGACCTACAAGAAGTAAAGATGAAACAAGCAACGATGAACACAATAAATGAAATGAAAAATACTCTAGATGGGATCAACAGCAGAATAACTGAGGCAGAAGAACGGATAAGTGACCTGGAAGATAAAATAGTGGAAATAACTACTGCAGAGCAGAATAAAGAAAAAAGAATGAAAAGAATTGAGGACAGTCTAAGAGACCTCTGGGACAACATTAAACACACCAACATTCGAATTATAGGGGTCCCAGAAGAAGAAGAGAAAAAGAAAAGGATGAGAAAATATTTGAAGAGATTATAGTTGAAAACTTCCCTAATATGGGAAAGGAAACAGTCAATCAAGTCGAGGAAGCACAGAGTCCCATACAGGATAAATCCAAGGAGAAATACGCCACGACACATATTAATCAAACTATCAAAAATTAAATACAAAGAAAAAATATTAAAAGCAGCAAGGGAAAAACAACAAATAACATACAAAGGAATCCCTATAAGGTTAACAGCTGATCTTTCAGCAGAAACTCTGCAAGCCAGAAGGGAGTGGCAAGACATATTTAAAGTGCTGAAAGGGAAAAACCTACAACCAAGATTACTCTACCCAGCAAGGATCTCACTCAGATTCAACAGAGAAATTAAAACCTTTACAGACAAGCAAAAGCTAAGAGAATTCAGCACCACCAAACCAGCTTTACAACAAATGCTAAAGGAACTTCTCTAGGCAGGAAACACAAGAGAAGGAAAAGACCTCCAAAATCAAACCCAAAACAATTAAGAAAATGGTAATAGGAACATACATATCGATAACTATCTTACATGTAAATGGATTAAATACTCCCACCAAAAGACGTAGACTGGCTGAATGGTTACAAAAACAAGACCCATATATATGCTGTCTACAAGAGACCCACTTCAGACTTAGGGACAAATACAGACTGAAAGTAAGGGGATGGAAAAAGATATTCCATGCAAATGGAAATCAAAAGAAAGCTGGAGTAGCAATTCTCATATCAGACAAAATAGACTTTAAAATAAAGACTATTACAAGAGACAAAGAAGGACACTACATAATGATCAAGGGATCAATCCAAGAAGAAGATATAACAATTGTAACTATTTATGCACCCAACACAGGAGCACCTCAATACATAAGGCAAACGCTAACAGCCATAAAAGGGGAAATCGACAGTAACACAATCATAGTAGGGGACTTTAACACCCCACTTTCACCAATGGACACATCATCCAATATGAAAATAAATAAGGAAACACAAGCTTTAAATGATACGTTAAACAGATGGACTTAAATGATATTTATAGGACATTCCATCCAAAAACAACAGAATACACTTTCTGCTCAAGTGCTCATGGAACATTCTCCAGGATAGATCATATCTTGGGTCACAAATCAAGCCTTGGTAAATTTAGGAAAACTGAAATCATACCAAGTATCTTTTCTGACCACAACACTATGAGACTAGATATCAATTACAGTAAAAAATCTGTAGAAAATACAAACACATGGAGGCTAAACAATATACTACTTAATAACCAAGAGATCACTGAAGAAATCAGAGGAAATCAAAAAATGCCTAGAAACAAATGACAATGAAAACACGACAACCCAAAACCTATGGTATGCAGCAAAAGCAGTTCTAAGAGGGAAGCTTATAACAATAAATCCTACCTCAAGAAACAAGAAACATCTCAAATAAACAACCTAACCTTACACCTAAAGCAATTAGAGAAAGAAGAACAAAAATACCCCAAAGTTAGCAGAAGGAAAAATATCATAAAGATCAGATCACAAATAAATGAAAATGAAATGAAGGAAACAATAGCAAAGATCAATAAAACTAAATGTTGGTTCTTTGAGAAGATAAACAAAATTGATAAACCATTAGGCAGACGCATCAAGGAAAAAGGGAGAAGACTCAAATCAATAGAATTAGAAATGAAAAAGGAGAAGTAACAACTGACACTGCAGAAATACAAAGGATCATGAGAGACTACTACAAGCAACTCTATGCCAATAAAATGGGCAACCTGGAAGAAATGGACAAATTCTTAGAAAAGCACAACCTTCCAAGACTGAACCAGGAAGAAATAGAAAATATAAACAGACCGATCACAAGCATCACATCTCTGAAATTGAGACTGTGATTAAAAATCTTCCAACAAAAAAAAGCCCAGGACCAGATGGCTTCACAGGCGAATTATCAAACATTTACAGAAGAGCTAACACCTATCCTTCTCAAACTCTTCCAAAATATAGCAGAGGGAGGAACACTCTCACACTCATTCTACAAGGCCACCATCACCCTGATACCAAAATCAGACAAGGACGTCACAAAGGAAGGAAACTACAGGCCAATATCACTGATGAACATAGACGCAAAAATCCTCAACAAAATACTAGCAAAAAGAATCTAACAGCACTTTAAAAGAATCATACACCATGATCAAGTGGGGTTTACCCCAGGAATGCAAGGATTCTTCAATATACGCCAATCAATGTGATACACCATATTAACAAATTGAAGGAGAAAAACCATATGATCATCTCAATAGATGCAGAAAAAGCTTTCCACAAAATTCAACACCTACCTATGATAAAAAAAAAAACCCACAAAGTAGGCATAGAGAGAACTTACCTCAACATAATAAAGGCCATATATGACAAACCCACAGCCAACACTATTCTCAATGATGAAAAACTGAAACCATTTCCTCTAAGATCAGGAACAAGAAACGCTGTCCACTCTCACCACTATTATTCAACATAGTTTTGGAAGTTTTAGCTACAGCAATCAGAGAAGAAAAAAAAAATGAAAGGAATGCAAATCGGAAAACAAGAAGTAAAGCTGTCACTGTTTGCAGATGACATGATACTATACATAGAGAATCCTAAAGATGCTACCAGAAAACTACTAGAGCTAATCAATGAATTTGGTGAAGTAGCAGGATACAAAATTAATTCACAGAAATCTCTTGCATTCCTATACACTAATGCTGAAAAATCTGAAAGAGAAATTAAGGAAAAACTCCTATTTACCACTGCAACAAAAAGAATAAAATACCTAGGAATAGACCTACCTAAGGAGACAAAAGACCTGTATGCATAAAACTATAAGACACTGATGAAAGAAATTAAAGATGATACAAACAGGGCCTTCCCTGGTGGCGTAGTGGTTAAGAATCTGCCTGTCAATGCAGGGGACACAGGTTCGAGCCCTGGTCTGGGAAGATCCCACATTCCGCGGAGCAACTAGGCCCATGAGCCACAACCACTGACCGTGCGCGTCTGGAGCCTGTGCTCTGCAACAAGAGAGGCCTCGATAGTGAGAGGCCCGCGTACCGTGATGAAGAGTGGCCCCTGCTTGCCGCAACTAGAGAAAGCCCTCGCACAGAAACGAAGTCTCAACACAGCCATAAATAAATAAATAAATAAATAATTAAAAAAAAAAGAAATTGAATACAATATTTTTTTTAAAAAAAGATGATACAAACAGACGGAGAGATATACCATGTTCTTGGATTGGAAGAATCAACATTGTGAAAATGACTCTACTACCCAAAGCAATCTACAGATTCAATGCAATACCTATCAAACTACCAATGGCATTTTTCACAGAATTACAACAAAAAAATTCACAATTTGTATGGAAACACAAAAGACCCCGAATAGCCAAAGCAATCTTGAGAAAGAAAAACGGAGGTGGAGGAATCAGGCTCCCGGACTTCAGACTATACTACAAAGCTACAGTAATCAAGACAGTATGGTACTGGCACAAAAACAGAAATATATATCAATGGAACAGGATAGAAAGCCCAGAGATAATCCCACACACATATGGTCACCTTATTTTTGATAAAAGCGGCAAGAATATACAATGGAGAAAAGACAGCTTCTTCAAAAAGTGGTGCTGGGAAAACTGGACAGCTACACGTAAAAGAATGAAATTAGAACACTCCCTAACACCATACACAAAAATAAACTCCAAGTGGATTACAGACTTAAATATAAGACCAGACACTATAAAACTTTTAGAGGAAAACCACTGTTTGACATAAACCATAGCCAGATCTTTTTTGACCGACTTCCTAGAGTAACAGAAATAAAAACAAAAATAAACAAATGGGACTTAATTAAACTGAAAAGCTTTTGCACAGCAAAGGAAACCATAAATACAAAAAGATAGCCCTCAGAATGGAAGAAAATATTTTCAAATGAAGCAACTGACAAAGGATTAATCTTCAAAATTTACAAGCAGCTCATGCAGCTCAATATCAAAAAACCAAACAACCCAATCCAAAAATGGGCAGAAGACCTAAACAGACATTTCTCCAAAGAAGATATACAGATTGCCAACAGACATATGAAAGGATGCTCAACATCACTAATCATTAGAGAAATGCAAATCAAAACTACAATGAGGTATCACCTCACACCGGTCAGAATGGCCATCATCAAAAAAACTACAAACAATAAATGCTGGAGAGGATGTGGAGAAAAGGGAACCCTCTTGCACTATTTGTGGGAATGTAAATGGATACAGCCACTATGGAGAACAGTATGGAGGTTCCTTAAAAAGCTAAAAATAGAACTACCATACAACCCAGCAATCCCACTACTGGGCATATACCCTGAGAAAACCATAATTCAATAAGAGTCATGTACCACAATGTTTATTGCAGCTCTATTTACAATAGCCAGGACATAGAAGCAACCTAAGTGTCCACTGACAGATGAATGGTTAAAGAAGGTGTGGCACATATACACGATGGAATATTAGTCAACCACAAAAAGAAACGAAATTGAGTTATTTGTAGTGAAGTGTATGGACCTAGAGTCTGTCATACAGAGTGAAGTAAGTGAGAAAGAGAAAAACAAATACCGTATGCTAACACATATATCTGGAATCTAAAAAAAAAAAAAAAACTTGGTTCTGAAGAATCTAGGGGCAGGACAGGAATAAAGACGCAGATGTAGAGAATGGACTTGAGGACACGGGGAAGGGGAAGGGTAAGCTGGGATGAAGTGAGAGAGTGGCATGGACACATATACACTACCAAACGTAGAACAGATAGCTAGTGGGAAGCAGCCGCATAGCACAGGGAGATCAGCTCAGTGCTTTGTGACCACCTAGAGGGGTGGGATAGGGAGGGTGGGAGGGAGATGTAAGAGGGAGGAGATACGGGGATGTTTGTATATGTATGGCTGATTCACTTTATTATAAAGCAGAAACTAGCACATCATTGTAAAGCAATTATAGCGCAATAAAGATGTTAAAAGAAAAAAAAACATTTATCACCCAGTCGCTCTACCGTGTGAGTTATGACTGCATTCAAGTTCTTTATTTGGATAAGAGCTAAAAATAATATTAATTAGGAGGATGACATATGCACAATATATTATGATTGATATATGATAGATCACTATTTTAGCATAAGATAACTGAACGAAGGAGTTCCAAGTGTGGACGCTTTCCTGGGTGGTACCAGAGCCTTGCTAGCCTTCCCTGGTCCTGGCTGCCCCTTTTTATGCACAGGAACCATGAAAACAGGAGAGAAGCGAGTAGCTTCCATGAAGCAATCTTAAGTCCAAAGCAGAGTCGTGTTTGGAAAATGTGTCAGAACAGACAAAATGGTATACCTTTCCTTCCCTTCTTTCCCTGGCCACTTTGGTCCTCCTTTGAGACCCTCGTCTCTGCAAGCCTGACGCTACCAGGCAGTTCTGTGCACCCTTCTCTACGCCAGGGTTTCACACTGTTGGCTGCTCACGGTCTAGGCCAGGGTTCCTTGTGGTGAGTGCTGTCCTGAACCCTGCAGAATGTTTAGCAGTATC
This sequence comes from Aethalodelphis obliquidens, assembly GCF_003676395.1. Classification (NCBI taxonomy): domain Eukaryota; kingdom Metazoa; phylum Chordata; class Mammalia; order Artiodactyla; family Delphinidae; genus Aethalodelphis; species Aethalodelphis obliquidens. Next base: position 2,699,483 of record NW_020838038.1, on the reverse strand, counting down.
ATCAGCCTCTACCCCCCAGACGGCAGTAAGTATCTTCAGACATTGTCAAACGTCCCCTGGGAAGGGCCTAAACACCCGCCAATGGAGGACACCCACAGGCCCAAGACGTCAGCGAACCCAAGAGGACTCCAGAAGATTCTAGTGCATTGCAAAGGATGGAGGAAGGAAGGGCTGCTGGATTAGATGTTGGATGTAAGCACTGAATTTAGATGATTGCCAGATGCGGTTAGAACCCAGATCAATAACTGAAACAGAACCTGAGGGGTGCATAGTTCTCAGCCTAGAGGGTACAGCTGAGCAAGCCTTTTCTCTTTCTTTTTTTTTTTTTAATTTTTTTTTGCGGTACGCGGGCCTCTCACTGTCGTGGCCTCTCCCGTTGCGGAGCACAGGCTCCGGACGCGCAGGCTCCGCGGCCATGGCTCACGGGCCCAGCTGCTCCGCGTCATGTGGGATCTTCCCGGACCGCGGCACGAACCCGCGCCCCCCGCATCGGCAGGCGGACTCTCAACCACTGCGCCACCAGGGAAGCCCTTTTCTCTTTCTTTAAGTGGAGGCTTCAGCCAAAAGCATTTCTGAATAGCCGAGCCCTATAAACAAATCTCTGGTTACCTGAGAAGCGAAAATCAGCAGAGGTGCAGGTTCCCTGCTGTGTTCACGCATCTCCTTAAGCTTTCATTTTACCCTCAGCAATAATGTGCCCAATGCCAGTCCATTTGCGACCTGCTCCTGGGGTGCAGTTTCAGATTCTTCTGCCTTCACGTTGTCTGTGGCCTCTTTGGGAACGCTCCCTGATTGCTCTCCAATCATTTCCCACCCCTTTCGAGAACATTAGGTATTAATTCAAGCTTGTCACATCTTATATGATATATTCCATTCAGGAGATAATACCTCATCAACCTTACCTGGCACTGGAAAATTCAGCTTCTCAAGATACCAGCTGTTATCCTGGAGACCTCGCATATCTGTTTGGAACAGCTAATAGCAAATGTTCTTGCTGAGCTCATTTTTTATTTTTTGCAGTCAGTAAAGCTCTATCAATTATACGTAAAGTCTACCTCAGTGAATCTTACAAAATAAAGAAAATGAATCAATTTATGACGTGTAAGTCAAGTGCTTCTCTGTCATCGCCCTAAATAACAACAAATACAATGACACTACCGCACATACATGCAAATTACAGGATTTTTTGGAAGACGTTTTCGTGTGAAGGCTATTGTTGCTTGGTTTCCAAAAAAGAAAACACTGGACTGTGGAGTAGTCTTTGATAAGGCTGGGGGCCCATCTTTTTGGATATCTAATCAACATGACACACATCCTTTTCGTTTGTTTTAATGGTTACCGGTGTTGAAAAGTCAATCCACAGAGGCACATTGTTACAAATGGAATTAAACTTCCACAGCTCATTTTACAAGGCGCAGATAATCTTCTCTCAAAGACATCAGAATTCTGCCGAGCTGTTTGTTTGTTTGGCTTTGTTTTGGTGGTGGTGCTGCTGGGTTTTTTTTTTTTGTTTAATTGAGGTGTACTTGACATATAACCTTATATTAGTTTCCAGTGTACAACATAATGATTCCATATTTGTATATACTGCAAAATGATCACCACTACAAATCTAGTTAACACTCATCATCATACATAGTTACAGAATTTTTCTTGTGGTGAGAACTTCTGAGATCTGCTCTCTTAGCAACTTTCAAATCTACTCCCTTAGAACTTTCTGAGTTCAACTCCAGTTATGAAAATAATCAACAGACAGGAAGATCGTGGTCATGCGCAATCTAGCAGCAGGTTAATAACTACAGGAATTTCAGAAAAGTGAGGAACAGAAAAGGTATTTCAGAATATTTGCAAGAACTACAGTGTGATACAAAAACATCTGGGAGATCTATGGATAGCAGTGTTAACAAGTACTGCAAATACTACTCTGGTTGCCTGGTTTGTTTGATTTTTTTTTTTCATTCAGTGCTGACCTTTTACTTGACATTTTATTTTCTTTTATATTAGAGTATAGTTGATTTACAATGTTGTGTTAGTTTCAGGTGTACAGCAAAGTGATTCAGTTATACATATACATATATGCCTGAATCCTTAATTGAAAGAAATGCTCAACTTCAGTTAGAGGTTAATGAAAATATAGATCTTTTAAAATTCAAATTTACAGGTCTCTTGAATTCTATCCAGAGACTCCTAGGTTAAGAATTCCTATTCTGGGGACTTCCCTGGTGGTCTGGTGGTTAAGACTTTGCCTTCCAACGCAGGGAGTGCGGTTTCGATCCCTGGTCAGGGAGCTAAAATCCCACATGCCTCAGGGCCAAGAAACCAAAACACAGAACAGAAGCAATGCTGTAACAAATTCAATAAGGACTTTAAAAATGGTTCACAGCAAAAAACTCTAAAAAGAAAAAAAAAAAAAAAAGAATTCCTGTTCTAATGGACTGACAGAGTCCATTGCAACATGAAGGGAAAAACAAAGCAAAGTCCAGAAACATTTCAAAGGCAACATGATTCAGATTTCCACCTGGTATCTGCTCCTTACCTCTTTGAGATCATCTACTAAGTTTTTCCCCATCATTTATTCAGCCTTGACCTCAGAGACCCCCTTGTGTTCCCCCTGAATACAATCCTGCCCCAGGGCCTTGGCATTTGCTGATCTCCCTGCCAGGGGCTGTGCGGGGAGCTGCCTTCAGATTTCTACATAGCTGCTTCTGTCACCACCCGGAGATTTTGGCTTAAATGTCACGCTCTCAGTTAAGCTCTCCCTGACTTAATATTTAGAATTGCAGTCTGTTATAGGTTATTACAAGATATTGAATATAGTTATATAGTTCCCTGTGCTATACAGTCTTTATCTATTATATATATAGTAGTGTGTATCTGTTAATCTTAAACTCCTAATTTATCCCTTTTGTAATAACCTATGATGGAAAAGAATGTGAAAAAGAATATATATATGGATATAGACATATAGATAGATAGATATATCTGAATCACTTTGCTGTACACCTGAAACTAACACAATACTATAAAATCAACTAGAGTTCAATTAAAAAAAAAGAATTGCAATCTGTGCTATGGGAGTTAATTGCAGCATGCCTATAACTAGCCTAAGCTGTTCTTTTGAAATAAGAAATGCATCTGTATGGCACTGACCTCTGACCAAGGCATAAAACCTATTAATTAATCATGCTGCTGTGTGACCATGGGTTTGAGGACTTTGGGAAGGTTTGTACCAGCTTGTCAGCACTGTTTATTGACAATAGACAGATTAACGATCTGCGTCTGGTCAGGGTGAGACCCTCAGAAGTCTCTGTTGTTAAAGCTGGTTACACAGCAGAAATATGCATAGGGAACCAGAAAAATATGAATAACTCCAGCCAAGACTCCGTTTGGGGTTCCCTGATTCCCAGGGGTGCCATGTACACATCTATGGCTCCTGATCAGAAAGCAAGAGTGCATCGTGCCACAGCCCTTACAGACAGAGGACGATAGATCCCTGTGAATGCTCTTTTCTCTAGTGGCTATTCTTCTCCTGTAATAAACTCCAGATTTGTAAGCATTTCACCGAAGTTCCTACGTGTCTTCTTCAGCAATCAAACCCTGTTGAACTGTCACCATTAGTGCGTAATTCTGACCACGACTCTCCCTCCTGCTTGTCTGGTTTTCCTGTCTTCATGGCACTTAGCGTCATCTGACATACTATATATTTTACTTATTGACTGTGTTTATCACATTAACATATTCATTGACGGTTCCTTTAGTATTAATTTTTACAGTCCTCTCGCTGGGGAACTCCATGAGGGTAGGGTTTCTGGTCCATGTTTTTTTTTTTTTACTGCAGTATCTCTGAACCATAGCACAGCAACTGTATTTATTATTTGATGAAAAAAAGAATGAACTGAAGGGGACTTCCCTGGTGGCGCAGTGGTTAAGAATCCGCCTGCCAATGCAGGGGACACGGGTTCAAGCCCTGGTCCAGGAAGATCCCACACGCCATGAAGCAACTAAGCCCGTGCACCACAACTACTGAGCCTGCGCTCTAGAGCCTGTGAGCCACAACTACTGAAGCCCGCGCACCTAGAGCCCGTGCTCCGCAACAAGAGAAGCCACTGCAATGAGAAGCCCGCTCACTGTGATAAAGAGTAGACGCCGGTCACTGCAACTAGAGAAAGCCCGCACGCAGCAACAAAGACCCAACGCAGCCAAAAATTATAAATAAATAAAATTAAATAAAATAATTTTTTAAAAAATAAGATATATCTATATACCATATCTTCTCTACCATATCTACAATATTCCATTGTGTATATATGCAGAATGGAATACTCCTCAACCGTAAAAAAGAATGAAATAATGCCATTTGCAGCAACATGGATGAACCTACAGATTATCATACTAACTGAAGTAAGTCAGACAGAGAAAGACAAATACCATATGATATCACTTATATGTGGAATCTAAAAAAATAGTACAAATGAATTTATTTACAAAAGAGAAACAAGCTCACAGACACAGAAAACAAACTAATGGTTACCAAAGGGGAAGGGCGTGGGGGAGGGATGGATTGGGAGTTTGGGGTTAGCACATGCAAACTATTATATAGAGAATGGATAAACAACAAGGTCTTACTCTATAGCACAGGGAACTATATTCAATATCCTATGATAAACCATAATGGAAAGGAACATAAAAAAGAATGCGTATATATGTATAACTGAATCACTTTGCTGTACAGCAGAAACTAACACAACATTGTAAATCTACTCTACTTCAACCAAATAAATTTTTTTTAAAAAATAATGAGCTTCCCTGGTGGCGCAGTGGTTGGGAGTCTGCCTGTCGATGCAGGGGACGCGGGTTCGTGCCCTGGTCCAGGAGGATCCCACATGCCGCAGGGCAGCTGGGCCCGTGAGCCATGGCCGCTGAGCCTGCGCGTCCGGAGCCTGTACTCCGCAACGGGAGAGGCCACAACAGTGAGAGGTCCGCGTACCGCAAAAATATATATAAAAAAAAATTAGCTATTGTCATCATGTTGCCTCCACTAGGTCAGGTAAAGTGTTTGCTGAAAGGCTCCTCTAAACTGAGAGCAGCCAAACGTCCAATACTGTCCTGTTAGTCCACATCAGATGAAAACAAGCTTCCTAACTTCTGAGTCATTCTTTTCATGACTAACCAGCTTATTCAGAGAAGCTCATTATGCCACGACTCTCCACTTAAAGACAGATCTTTGCTCACTGTGACGAACCTAAGACGATGAAAGTTTACAGGGAAAGTCATCTGTTTGGATGAGTTCTTCGAGCATGCTGGAGTTGGAAGTCTCACATCAAACGAACGTTTTTCTCCCTTCTAAAGTAGCTGTCTCCACAGATGTAGAAAACAGGCTTATGGTTACCAGAGGGGAGAGGGGAGGGATAAACTGGGAGACTGGGATTGGCATATACACACTACTATATATAAAATAGATAACTGATAAGGACCTACTGTATAGCACAGGGAACTCTACTCAATACTCTGTAATGACCTATATGGGAAAAGAATCTAAAAAAGAGTGGACATATGCATATGTATAACTGACTCACTTTGCTGTACGCCTGAAACTAACACAATATTGTGAATCAGCTATACTTCAATAAAATTTTTTTAAATAAAAATAAAAAACTTAGGGAATATAAAATCCCTGATGCTAAAAAATAAACAAATAAATAAAAATAAGGTAGCTGTCTCCAATCCGGACCTAGAGTGGAAATCCCATGAGACACAGAAACCCACAGCATCAGGAAACTATCTACCAGCCTCATTGAACAACCAATTTGGCATCACTACCATGGTGGGGGATGCCTAGTAGAATGGCTGCCTTCCACCCACCGTTTATCGAACTAAAGACAGAGAGCTGCTTATTCATTCATCAGAGGGAAAGGAGTCATCATTGATCAGGCGTGGAAAAGAGAGTCCACGTAGAGCCTTGGAATCTGAGACATCAGGATTTTCACTGATCAAAAGCTTTCCACAACTCTGGGGTAGTGTTTTCATAGTAGCTGGTACTAGTACACATGCTTTGTTCTTCCTTTCTTCTGCTGCTAAATCCCCAAACAGCAGAATACATTTTCACTAAACCCAATTAACATAGGAAGTGATTGGATCAGAAGAACTTATTAATAAGCCAAAGGGCACAACAGGGCCTGTCTCCATCAGTAACTGCCAGTAGTAGCTAGGGGCTCTGGAGGAATTTTTTTTCTTAACTTTTTTCCATCACTGCAGTTTGACAGGTTCGGAGCATAACTGATGCAACCACATTTGAAATACGTTTCTACAAACACCACGGTTAATGTCAGTTCTGGAAAACGTAGGGAGGAAAACGACCAAGGTGATGTTCTAGTTAATAAAAACCTTCCGAGGAAACCATGTGCACCTCAAATGATCACTCTTAGCTTTGTCTGCTAGTATCCCTAGGCTATCTTTGGGTGGCAAATAACCCCAGGGGCTCTTGCTATTCAAGTGTCAGTCCTTCCTAGTAAGACGAGAAAAGTGTATCTGTTACAGAAAGTGTACCTATTGACTCGCCTTAGTGCTGTTTGTTGACCGTCGTCCCAAGGGTAAAGACTGATCTGCATTTGAGCTGCTCCCTCCATATTGTTTTCTCCTTATGACAAAGGGTACAAAGGACGACTGGCCTGGGGAACACATCTTAATCCTAAAAGAGACAAGACAATGGACCCCCTTATGACCAAGAATCTGGCACTCAAGACTGTTTCAGTAATCATTTGGTTCTAAGGAATAGAATCTACTCAAGCTAGTTTAAGTGAAAGGACAAAAATCTCATGGAAGAAGAAGCCGTATAGATTTCAGGTTCCACAAAGAGAAGGAATAAAAAAGATAATTTCAAGAAGCTTAACAAGAGGCACACATGAATATTTATTTAGTCCAGTGCCCCACCATTCACTTGACACAGATGACCATTCTCTGAGTCTTTGTTTTGCTTGATTCAAACTTTCCAGAGAAGGAATGTGAGTGACCCCTGGCAAACCTCAGATCGACTATTCTAGGAATGCTGTGTTTGCCTGTCTCATTACACCGGGCAAAGCCATGTAGGCCAGTTTCCCATTCTTAAGACTAATAGCAAGGAACAAGGTAAGCTAGAACAGGAAATTGGTTGTGTAAGTCAGATCCACTAGCATCTTTGCTCAGTACCCTAACAAGCCACAGGGTAGTGCTATAGCCTGCGGTTTATGTTTGAGTAATTGGCAATCTGGATTTGCAGCCTGATGAAATTTACCTCAGTACATTTCATACATTATAATCAGGTAGGCTGGCTCTGGCTTACATGGAAATATATATCCACGCGCAGAGTTAAAGTGGCCAGTCGTTCTGTCATTTCAACCATCCAATGGGTTGATTTCACTGTGGAAAAAAAATATCTATTGGGTCAAAATGTTCGATCTGGTGACCGAGAGCAGACCCAAACTGAAAGGAACAGAAAGATTTGACGTGTGTATGGCAAGATAAGTTACTGTGATATTAATTGTGCTTTCTTTTCACTGTGAGGTTAATATTCTTCACTGCTAATTCGAGTTCAGGGGTCGGCAAACTTTTTTCTGTGAAGGACCTGACAGTAAGTGATTTAGGCTTTGCAGGCCTTACGGTCTCTGTCACAACTACTCAACTTTGACATAGTGCCAAAGCAGACATTGAGGATATGTAAATGAATGGGTGTCACTCTGTTCCAATAAAACTTTATTTACAAAAACAGGAGGCAAGATGGATTGGGTCTGCTAAGCATTCTTTGCCAGCCTCTGTTCTAGATCATTTCTATTCCTCCTCCCTCAAACCTCTAACTCCTTTTAAAGGAATATCGCCAGAGGATACAACCCCCACCCCTCCTTGCTACGGTCATCAACAAATGTCTGGTTTTTAGACCTAGCTCTCTGTCTCCCTCTGAGTCTTTTATGCTTGTCGTTGTTCTTGGCAATTTTCCCGCTCATGGAGAAGGTAACTCACCCTGTGTCCTCACTTCTCTGTTCCTTGCAGCCTTCAGTGCCAATGATCTTTTCCTTAACCCACCCACTTAATGCGCTCACTTTTTCATAGGTCTGTCATCTCCAATAACCAAACTACCTCCAAAATCTCGATTTCCAGCCTCTCACTAACAATCAATCCCTCTTGCTCTACATACCAATAGCTCTTTGACTCACTGAGGTCACTGGGACTTCCAACCCACTGGCCGTACCACTTTTTTACTGTCTACCAGCCCTGTCCTCCTATCCCTCCTTGCCCAGTTTACACAGCAACCATACCACTGTGTACTCTTTTTTTAACATCTTTATTGGAGTATAATTGCTTTACAATGTTGGGTTAGTTGCTGCTGTATACCAAAGTGAATCAGCTATACGTATACACATATCTCCATATCCCCTCCCTCTTGTGTCTCCCTCCCACCCTCCCTATCCCACCCCTCTAGGTGGTCACAAAGCACTGAGCTGATCTCCCTGTGCTATGCGGCTGCTTCCCACTAGCTATTTTACATTTGGTAGTGTATGTATGTCCATGCCACTCTCTCACTTTGTCCCAGCTTACCCTTCCCCCTCCCCGTGTCCTCAAGTCCATTCTCTACGTCTGCATCTTTATTCCTGTCCTGCCCCTAGGATCTTCAGAACCATTTTTTTTTTTAGATTCCACATATATGTGGAATCTAAACAGCATACGGTATTTGTCTTTCTCTTTCTGACTTACTTCACTCTGTATGACAGACTCTAGGTCCATCCACCTCACTATAAATAACTCAATTTCGTTTCTTTTTATGGCTGAGTAATATTCCATCGTGTATATGTGCCACATCTTCTTTATCCATTCATCTGTCGATGGACACTTAGGTTGCTTCCACATCCTGGCTATTGTAAATAGAGCTGCAGTGAACATTGTGTGTGTACTCCTCTTAACTCCCTTGTCCCCCTTTCCCAGCACGTCACCCATGCCAGGGCTGCACCTGAGCGCTGAGTGTGGCTGGAGGAGAAACACAATCATGACGACAGATCTCAGGTGGGTACTCTGCATACCCAACTATCCTACCATGGTTCTCTGGTACAGTTAACTTTTCCACTCTTGGAGACAATCACTTCACATCTTTTCCACCCTCTGACCTACAAAGTCGCCTTCTCCTACTCACTCTTCCTGTTTCATTGGAATAATAGAAACTACCTGAGCCTGGACTTCCCTGGGCTCACGAACATTTATGATTCGGGACTGGACGCTGGGATTCCCTAAAGGCAGCCACCTTTTGTGTTAAGTGCCCACTTTCCTGGCTTGCATTTCTGAAACTCACTGAGGGGATCATGTTAAGTTTTCCCAGAGCTTGAAGGCAGAGAACGCTTGGAGACCTAGGGTGGAATCTGTTAACATGGGGAGACATTAATCCCCCCGAGCCTGAAAGGGGACTGTGGTCTGGGGGTGGGTGCCAGAAGCGTGCGCTCACGCCCTCTTCCCACACAACAGCTTGCTGAAGTGGCACAGCGTTGAGAGAGAATCGCTACAGGGTGTCTCGAGGGAGGCCGGCTCTCAGGCACCAGGGCTCCCAGCCGCCATCTGAGCATTAGGTCACGTGGTTGCCACAGAGCCTCCTGTATCCAAGAAACCACGTGGGACTGGACAACAAACATCATCAGCGCCCACCTCGACCTAAGACCAGGAGGCCCTCCTTGCATGTTCCGGGTACCATAAGACGCTTGAGATCTCTGCTTAACCCTTCAGTGGGGTCCATATTATGACTGATGCTGAATTTCCAGCCAGGATGAGAGTGGTTTGGAACCAATTCACTTGAGAATTAAAAGAAATGGGACATTTCTTATATCCTATGTAGAAGGGTAAAACGCAGACCCACTACATTTGAGTCTGTACAATGCAACTCAGAGGAAGAAATTTCCACCTGAGGCTTTCGGAAGTGCATTCTTAAGTCAAACACACAACATGTGAATTGATCAAAAAGCAGGATGCTACCGTCCCCAGTTTTCATGGTCCTAGCCCAATGTTTACAACGTAAATACTCAGGCATCCAGCAGTTATCTTCTAACAGAAGTATCTTCCAACAGAGGTATCTTCTAAGCCAATGAAGCTTAAACACTTAAAACATCACATTAAAATTCCCACACAGCCCTGGAGAACCACCTGATTTCACTGTACTTTAAAAATGAAAAAGCTTTTCAAAAGGGCATAGAAAGTTGAAAAAAAAATCTCATATCGCCTGGAGTGAGCAAAGAGACCTTGGGTGGGGAGGAAAGTGAGTGGAAATCAATTTCACTTGCTTCGGCCTCACAGTGGATTTTGTGAAGTAAAGGGTAGAAAATCAATCTTGGCAAATCAGTGAGAATTTATACACTTGACGGAGTCCAAAGGTCTCGTAGGGTGTATTAGACAGGAGGACGTTCTCCTCCAGCACATCATGGGCGATACGGCGTGAAGGTTGGGCCCTTTTCTGTGCTGAGGAGAGCGTGCCAAGAATGCTTGCCGCATTCCTCGTCAAGACAAGTCCGTGGTGGAAGCCAAACCGGAGCGCAACCTCCTCAGCTCACACACTCTGAAGGGTGGGACCAGAGAAAGACACAGGAAGGCCTGGAAGCTCCTGTTCCCGACTCACCAAAACAAGCCTCCAGGTTACATCCAACAGAAGTCCCCCTTATCCTGCCTCTGATGGTGAGTGCCTCTGGCATTTGGGGGCTGCCAGGCCATCTGATAGAAGAGACTTCCTGTGACATCCCCAAGGAATCAGACAGGAAAGTAGAGTATGCAAGGGAAGTTGGCCAGGGGCCAGGAGGTGGACCAGTAGCAAACATAGCTGCGTGTTATAAGCATGTTACTTGGTTTCCCTTCTGGTTTCTATAAACGGTAGTGAAGTCTCCTGTAAAACATCTGCCTGGTTGCAACTGTCCTTCCTTGTCTTGGTCCCATTCGAGCTGCCATCACAAAAACACCATAGCCTGGGCGGCTTAAACAACAAGTATTTATTCCTCACACTTCTGGAGGCTGGGAAGTCTAAGATCAAGGCGGCAGTAGATGTGGTGTCTGGTGAGGACCAGCTTTTGGCTCTTAGATGGCCATCTTCTCACTGTGTCCTCACATGGTGGAAGAGGCAATAGAATGCTCTGGGGTCTCCATTATAAGGGCACTAATCCAATCATGAGGGCCCCATCTTTATGACCTAATCACCTCCCAAAGACATCACCTCAAATACCATCACATTGGGGGTTAGGATTTCAACATATGAATTTTGGTGGGACACATTCAGTCCACAACATACCGAGATTTATAGAAGCATCATGACAGCCAGTACAAGGGAGAGCCGCACTCACCCACAGGCAGGCATGCCAGTGACCTTGTACTTAGTGAGCAGGCTCCAGAGGGAATGGAGGCAAGGCTGAGAAGTCCCACTTCTTGGCCCCACCTAGCCCTTCCTTCATCATTGCCAAACTTGTTGATCTAGGCTTGATGTGATTAAAGGAATTATGTGGTCCCTGACAGTCCTGTATGACCTGGGGGAAGTTACCTGACCTCCCTGTGGCTGTCTCCTTAGCTGTAAAATGTATATCACAGGATTACTGTAAGTATTAAATGACTTGATGTTTGTGAAATTCTTAGAGCCACGCCTGATATAGAGTAAGCACTATATACATGTTTGATTATATAACAAAAACAATCATTATCATGTTATTATATATCGGACCTCAGATAAATTGACACAACATTGATGGTTATTAGCCATTAGTAGGTATGGTAGGCAGAATTCTGAAATGGCCCCCAAGATTCTGGGCCCCTGGTGTACACACTCCTTCTGCTAGTTATTAAATTAAACACTAATCTAGGTGCTCATTTGAAGGGATTTTTCACGTGTAATTAAGGTCCCAAATCAGGAGATTATCCAGGTAGGCCTGACCTCATCAGGTGGGCCCTTTAGAAGCAGAGAATTTCCTCCAGCTGCTCACAGCATAGGAATGCAGGGAGATGCACTCCACGGCCTGGAAGAAAGCCAGAATCCATGTTGTGCACTTCCTACGGAGGGGACCACATGGCAGGGAACTGTGGGTGGTCTCTAGATGCTGAGAGCAGTCCTCAGCTGACAGCTAGCAGGCATGAAAACAGGGACCTGAGTTCCACAGGTGCAAGATACTGAATTCTACCAACAACCAGTCATCTTGGAGGAAGACCCCTGAGCCCTGGATGAGAACTGTGGCCTTAGCCAGCACCTTGATTTCAGCCCTGTGAGTCCCTGAGCAGAGAATGCAGTCACGCCATGCCTGGACCTCTGACCTACAGAAACTATGAGATAATAAATTCATGTTGCTTTAAGCCACTAAGTTTGTGATACTTTGTTATGCGGCAATAGAACACTAATACAGCGAGAAAAAAAAAACATGCAGAACTCGCAAATGCACAGCCAGACGATGTTGTTCAAAGCCCAGACAGCTTCCCCTCCACCCTGCCCATTACAGATAACGATTTTTCACTGACGAAATCAGTACCAAATACTCTCAGTTCGAAAAAAATTTCCTTTGCCACGCGGGGTTTGGTCCCCCGGGAAGGCATTGTTCGCCAGCATCACTGGCAGGGCAAGGCTGACCCACCTGCTTCAAGACGCAGCAAGTCTGGGGGCTCCCAGGCTGGTTCCCGTGGCTGGGGTAAGAGTTGGGTGATGTTCGATCTAAACCCAACACAGCCTCCTGACCTCATGCCGAGACCTTTGACCTAAGGACGTGGCTCCGCCTCCACTTCCAAGGCCTTCCGGGAAACTAAGCAGGGGCTTTAGGACCCAGGAACCAGAGCTCTGGGATTTCCTGAAGAAAATAGAAGGCAGGGCGTATAATGGGTAAGAGCTCTGGCTTCTGCATTGAAGTCTGGCTTCAGGCTTCCCTGGTGGCGCAGTGGTTGAGAGTCCGCCTGCTGATGCGGGGGGCGCGGGTTCGTGCCCGGGTCTGGGAGGATCCCACGTGCCGCGGAGCGGCTGCGCCCGTGCGCCATGGCCGCCGAGCCTGCGCGTCCGGAGCCTGTTACTCCGCAACGGGAGAGGCTGCAGCTGTGAGAGGCCCGCGTACCGCAAAAAAAAAAATCTGCCTTCACCACCTGTGACTTTTTGCAAATTCCTTTCCCCCTGTGCACCCCCATCTGTAAAATGGGCATACCAGAGTTGTGAAGGTTGGAAGGTAAGGCTTCTAAAACACTGGTGCGAGGGGTCTAGCCCTTAGCAATCCCTCCAAAACGCGAGCTGTTGTTTAGCTGATTTTGTTGCTGATCAGGTCTTCTAAACTAGCCCAAATGCTGGGCTTTCATCACATTGTAAATGTCCACCCCGTGCCCCAGATCAGACAGCAGAGCACATCTCGTTCCATTGTTTCTGAGCCCGAGTGACTGCTTAATGATTAACTACTCCAGCCTGGAACATGGAGTATCAAACCATGTCAATTAGCCCCAATATAAACGCAGAATAAAACAATCATCCTACGCTGGCCTCTTCTTGCCTTCTTCTTGTACCAAGTGGTCAGTGTTTCTACTGGATAAAACCAAGAGAATGTAGTAAACTTCCAATATGAGACTGGGCTACAAGAAATGTGTGGGAAGTTTGCACTCTTAAAACAGACAAAGTAATTAGCATTTTTAAAAGATGGTTTCACGATGCTAAAAATTTACATCCCTCATTCAAAAAGGTGGGGTTCTATTAAATGTCACCGAACCAGCTTTGATGACGGAATTTATGAGGCTGTGCCAGGTCGTGATGATAAAGCGTTCAAAGGTGTATATCACTTACAAATATAACCACATCTAGACTCATAAAAATAGACTTCCTATTTGAACAGCATCTTCTTTCTGAGCACTGCTAAGTGAAGTAATTTGAAATTTTCCTAAGTTGCAATGAGGCAGGTGGTGGTGGTATTTTTCCCATTTGTGCAGATGACCATCTATTATATGGATGTGCAAATTGGTTAACTGGCTGGAAGATCTGAGAAGAAAAATGCTGTTCTAGTACTTTTGTACAGTCCTGGGTTAAACTCAGAGAATTTGGCCAAGAGTAGATTAACATAAGCAACATTCTGTCCGATACATTTTCTATGAGAAACCAGGCTATTTAAAAAACAAACAAAAACAAACCTAGTGTTTTCAAAAAGAAAACTATAGCACAATGCCTAAGCTCCTTACTCCTTAGCAAATGATTCTCCCGGGGCTTCTCTGGTGGCGCAGTGGTTGAGAGTCCGCCTTGCAATGCAGGGGACACGGGTTCGAACCCTGGTCTGGGAAGATCCCACATGCCGCGGAGCAACTAAGCCTGTGGGCCACAACTACTGAGCTCGTATGCCACAACTACTGAAGCCTGCATACCGCAGCAAGAGAAGCCACCTCAATGAGAAGCCCGCGCATCTCAACGGAGACCCAGTGCAGCCAAAATTTAAAAAAAAAAGTTAAAAAAAAAATGATTCTCCCGACTAGAGTGTGAGATCCAGAAAGTCAGAACCTTTGCCCACATCTCCTTCACTGTGGCTACCCTGGTGCCTAGAATAGTGCCTGGCACTCACTAAATATGTCCTGAACAAATGAACTAATGAAATTAACTGAACTAGCAAGTGGTATGCTGTTGGTGTTCGTTTTCTGTCTAAATTCTGAGCAGTTAAAAATGTAAACATGATCAGACCAAGAAAGAAAAAAAAAAAGCAGGGAGGTGATATAAATTCACATTTGAATTTCTGAGCACACTGGAAGAGAAGAAAACCCAGTGTCAATGGAATTTACCACTACGAAGTTTTCATCCCTGCATGGAAATTTCCAGAGCCTATGTTGTAAACCATCTTACAATGGGTCATTTATGAGGAGGAACTGTTTTGCTTAAATGATTGTGTGCCAGCAGCGCCATCTTCTGGGTAACTAGTTGGGCATTTTAGAACAAAATTCTGGAGTCTTCTTTTTCATATAGCAAACTGAATTTAGAATCACAAAAAATTACATAGGAAATATCCTTACAGGTCATCTAGGCCATATGTCATCTTACAGGTAACGATTTGCCTTAAGTGGGTACAACATTTTCTTACTTTCTCTTGATCCAACGGAGCACCAAATTCATGTCTCAGCGAGAAGACAAACTACAGCCATCATTACTAAATTATATCACAGGTCTCATATAAACCAGAAACTGAAAGGCAGTTAAAATCCATTTGTCGAGCATCTGAACAGTGCTGTCGAATAGGAATTTCTGCAACAAAGGAACAACAGAACTTTCTGCGATGATCTATACGTATCTGTGCTGTCCAATACAGTAGTCACTGGCCATGTGTGGTTATTAAACATCTGAAATGTGGCTAATGACTCTGAGGAACTGGATTTTTAATTGTATCTAATTTTAATTAATTTACATTTTTAAAATAGCCACATACGGCTAGTGTAGGGTTTCTCAACCTTGGCACTATTGACATTTTGGGCTGGATCATGCTTTGCTGTGGTGGCTGTCTTGTGCACTGTAGGGTACTTAGCAACACCCCTGGCCTCTACCCACTGGCCAGGCATACCCTCGCCCTCAGCTGTGACAATCATAAAAGTCTCCAGACATTGACAAATACCCCCTAAGGGGAAAAATCACCCCTGGTTGAGAACCACTGGGCTAGTAGCTATTGCACTGAACAGCGCGGTTCTAGAAGATGCGTGATGTGTCCTGAACAAGTGAACTAATGAAATTAACTGAACTAGCAAGTGGTATGCTGTTGGTGTTCGTCTGGTTGCCTGTCCTCACTGGGGGTAATGGGACAAACTGACTTCCCTGAGTCTCAGGGTCTCACCTGGAGAAGGGGAGAGCATAGGACCCACCTGGTGGGGTCGCTGTGAGAGCTAAATTAGGTGGAGCGTAAAGCGTTCCCAGCTCAGGGCTTGGCACGATCAACACCATAGTTGTTATCTTAACCACCCTCTTCCAGGCGGCAGGGGGGCGGAGGGGTGTGGTGGAATTTTTCATGCCCTCCAACCAATAACACAAAAGTACTCAGTATGTTCCTTTACAAATAAAAATCTCCTTGAAAAAAAAAATCTAGCCAAACTCTAATCAACCTGACTTTATTTTAAAATCCCAGTGGCCTCAACACTCGATAACGTTTGTCTGTCGTTTGTGATGCCATTCCCTTGACACATTTAAATGTGGAGGAGAAACCATTTCAGCTCCTCAGGGAGGCTGAGTCCGGTGATCTTATGATGCTGCTTGATCCCAAAGCACTTCCAAATTCTAAGGCGGCATAACTGCATCAAAGAAGGGGGCCCTGGAGAAAGATGATAAGACAAGTCACCCATGGGTTTCACTGATCTAAGACTTTTCCCTTCCTTCGTTGAAAGCATACAAGCTATGACACTATTATAAGGAAATAATACGGTGCAGCTTAAGACCATGTTCTGCTTTTTGTAGGAGGCATTTTTAGGCCATGTT
The DNA here is from genome assembly GCF_003676395.1 of Aethalodelphis obliquidens. Lineage (NCBI taxonomy): Eukaryota > Metazoa > Chordata > Mammalia > Artiodactyla > Delphinidae > Aethalodelphis > Aethalodelphis obliquidens. Next base: position 2,683,054 of record NW_020838038.1, on the reverse strand, counting down.
CTCTCTTTTCTGGTATCTCACTGAAATGAGTTTGCTAGGTTTTGATTTAGAACAAAGACCTTCAAAGCTCAGTCTCACCAATGGAGGCTTATGGGAGCTAATTTTGGAATTACAAAAGTATGGAAATCCCAGCAATGACACGAAAATCCATGTTTAATGCCTTTCTTGTCTTTACCTTTAAAAAAAATAAGGTCATATTTCTGGATGCAAATACTTTTATAATTTAGCAGTTTTAAGATATTCAAATATAAGAAGCTATCAGTGAAGCATTAATGTTACCTGAAGTCATATTTTTTTGTTTTTAACATCTTTATTGGAGTTTAATTGGAGTTTACAATGGTGTGTTAGTTTCTGCTTTATAACAAAATGAATCAGCTATACATATTCATATATCCCCATATCCCCTCCCTCTTGCGTCTCCCTCCCACCCTCCCTATCCCACCCCTCTAGGTGGTCACAAGGCACCGAGCTGATCTCCCTGTGCTATGCAGCTGCTTCCCACTAGCTATCTACCTTACGTTTGGTAGTGTATATATGTCCATGCCACTCTCTCACTTCGTCCCAGCTTACCCTTCCCCCTCCCCATATCCTCAAGTCCATTATCTAGGTCTGCAACTTTATTCCTGTCCTGCCCCTAGGTGCTTCAGAACCATTTTTTCTTGTTTTTTTTAGATTCCATAAATAGGTGTTAGCATACGGTATTTGTTTTTCTTTTTCTGACTTAACGTTACTCTGTATGACAGACTCTAGGTCCATCCACCTCACTACAAATAACTCAATTTCGTTTCTTTTTATGGCTGAGCAATATTCCATTGTGTATATGTGCCACACCTTCTTTATCCATTCATCTGTCGATGGACACTTAGGTTGCTTCCATGTCCTGGCTATTGTAAATAGAGCCGCAGTGAACACTGTGGTACATGACTCCTTTTGAATTATGGTTTTCTCAGGGTATATGCCCAGTAGTGGGATTGCTGGGTCATATGGTAGTTCTATTTTTAGTTTTTTAAGGAACCTCCATACTGTTCTCCATAGCGGCTGTATCAATTTACATTCCCACCAACAGTGCAAGAGGGTTCCCTTTTCTCCACACCCTCTCCAGCATTTATTGTTTCTAGATTTTTTGATGATGGCCATTCTGACTGGTGTGAGGTGAGACCTCATTGTAGTTTTGATTTGCATTTCTCTAATGATTAGTGATGTTGAGCATCCTTTCATGTGTTTGTTGGCAATCTGTATATCTTCTTTGGAGAAATGTCTATTTAGGTCTTCTGCCCATTTTTGGATTGGGCTGTTTGTTTTTTTGATATTGAGCTGCATGAGCTGCTTGTAAATTTTGGAGATTAATCCTTTGTCAGTTGCTTCATTTGCAAATATTTTCTCCCATTCTGAGGGCTGTCTTTTCGTCTTGTTTATGGTTTCCTTTGCTGTGCAAAAGCTTTGAAGTTTCATTTGGTCCCATTTGTTTATTTTTGTTTTTATTTCCATTTCTCTAGGAGGTGGGTCAAAAAGGACCTTGCTGTGATTTATGGGTCAAAAAGGACCTTGCTGTGATTTATGTCATAGAGTGTTCTGCCTATGTTTTCCTCTAAGAGTTTGATAGTGTCTGGCCTTACATTTAGGTCTTTAATCCATTTTGAGTTTATTTTTGTGTATGGTGTTAGGGAGTGTTCTAATTTCATTCTTTTACATGTAGCTGTCCAGTTTTCCCAGCACCACTTATTGAAGAGGCTGTCCTTTCTCCATTGTATGTTCTTGCCTCCTTTGTCATAAATTAGGTGCCCATATGTGCGTGGGTTGATCTCTGGGCTTTCTATCCTGTCCCATTGATCTATATTTCTGTTTTTCTGCCAGTACCATACTGTCTTGATTACTGTAGCTTTGTAGTATAGTCTGAAGTCCGGGAGCCTGATTCCTCCAGCTCTGTTTTTCTTTCTCAAGATTGCTTTGGCTATTCGGGGTCTTTTGTGTTTCTGTACAAATTGTGAAATTTTTTGTTCTAGTTCTGTGAAAAATGCCAGTGGTAGTTTGATGGGGATTGCACTGAATCTGTAGATTGCTTTGGGTAGTAGAGTCATTTTCACAATGTTGATTCTTCCATTCCAAGAATATGGTATATCTCTCCATCTGTTTGTATCATCTTTAATTTCTTTCATCAGTGTCTTATAGTTTTGTGCATACAGGTCTTTTCATATTTGTTTTTATATTGTGCATTCAGAGTTGTCCCAGTGCTTCAACTCACAGGTGAAAAGTGAAGTAGCACAAACCTTGCATAGGGATCCAGCCAAGTGTTTACATCTTAAGACAGTGATTCTCAAGGGGGGGGAGGGAGTATTTTGCTTCCTAGGGACACTTAGCAATATCTGGAGCTAATTTTTTTGGTCACAACTTGTGGGGGGGTGTTGCTACTACCATCTAGTGGGTGGATGACAGGGATGCTGCTAAACATCCTACAGGGCACAGGACAGGATGGCCCCCATCTGGCCCAAAATGAGCTTGAAAAACCCTGTCATAGGGTAAAGAGATGGGAAATGATTTCCCATCCCCAGCCCCTGCACTAAATTGTAATGGGAATTCCCTTTTGGTTATTAAAAACTTTTTAAAAGGCAAAGCTGTATACCTTCAAGAATCCCATAAAGCAGTAGCCCTCAAGCCTGACTGGGGGGGGGGGGGGGGGGAGGGCTTTAAACTCCACCCCAGGCATGTTGCTTCAGTTACTGTTGGGTGGGGCCTGTGCATCTGGTTTTTGTAAAGGCACGTGTCCCAGGTCACTGTATTGTGTGGCCAGGGTTGAGAATGCAACCAAAAGGGTACAGTGGCCTCTAACTTTGATACCAAGCAGGACCCTGTGGGACTCCAGGGCACAAAAGCCCTTCCGTGTCCCCCTTTTTTTTTTCCGGTACGCGGGCCTCTCACTGTCGTGGCCTCTCCCGTTGCAGAGCACAGGCTCCGGACGCGCAGGCTCAGCGGCCATGGCTCACGGGCCCAGCCGCTCCGCGGCATGTGGGATCTTCCCGGACCGGGGCACGAACCCGTGTCCCCTGCATCGGCAGGCAGACTGTCAACCACTGCGCTACCAGGTAAGCCCCCCCATTTCTTGATTACAGGAAATAGGCTTCATTCCGCCTCCCTGACCTTCCCTGAGTTCCAAGAAGCAGGTTCAAACCGATGCTAATTAGGGAATGGAGGGGATGCAGAGACAAGGGAGGAACAGTCAAGAGAAACAACAGTGCAGACTTGGGGCAGGGTCCTGGTTCCCCTCAAGGGACCCATATAACAATATATTTGAGCTGTTTAGCAGATGCTGAAGCCACCACCAGGTGGGAGAAGTTAACTGCATGCTGCCCACAAGCACAGAGACCCCAGACCAGCTGGAACCAGACGGTTCCAACTTCACCACCAACCAATCAGAAGAATGTCCGCGAGCTGATCACACCCTCCTTGAACCATTACTATAAAACTCCTCACCACCCCCTCCAGGTCGGGACACAGTTTTGAGGGCATTGGCCCGCCGTGGCCCCCTTTCCCTGGCAAAGTAATAAAGCTATTCTTTTCTACTTCACCCAAAACTCTGTCTCCGAGATTTAATTCAGTGTCAGGGTACAGAGGCCGGACTTGGCTTCAATTTCCTATAGCATCACCGCAAGCTACAGGATAAACTGGGTTGCCTCCTTCTCAGGTGATGGAAAACAAGGAGAGGTAGAAACAGACATATATACAAGGAAAGAAAGAAAGGAAATATTTTCAATCAGGTCCTCAGAGCACAATCACAAGGTCCCTGTTGAAATTTAGGGCACCTTCCAGATACGTTCAGTGTACTCAAGGCATATATTAATGAAGGATTTCCCAGTGTGCTCAAAGCATTTATTAACGAGCTGCAAAAGGCATAGTGTGGGGCAACTGAACTTAATCTTCTCTCACTAAGGCACCTTGAAGGAAGTTACTAATCACATGTGCTAGATACAATGTCAGGGTCAAGTGCCAGTATAAAGATGAATATAACCCGGGTTGAGTTTTATTCATTGTTTTTCCTTCTGATTTTAAAAGAAACTAAAACATTTCTGCGGGCCCCTAAAAACATGGTGGACCCCACGCATTGTGCCATCTGTGCCTGCTGGAGAAATCAGCCCCGTCTATAGAGATACAATTTTTTGAAAACAAGAAATTGTCAAAGTACGGGCAGAGTTGCCCGGGGGTGACCCCACTGCTCATAAAGGGGTTTCTATTGGACTGTTCCTTGTGCCTCGGCTCGGGGAGCACAGGCCTTGTTTGGGGGGCCCCAAGGCAGGCTATGGCCACAAGTATGCTGGGGCAGTGGGTGTAGCAGGAAGAAGGATTCAGGGGCCACTTTACAATTCTGCCCAGAGCCCTAATTCTCAGCATGTGGGGAGAAAATAACCAGATTACATGACATCAGAATCCTTCTGGGACTTCCCTGGTGGTGCAGTGGTTAAGAATCCGTCTGCCAGTGCAGGGGATACGGGTTCGAGCCCTGGTCTGGGAAGATCCCACATGCCGCAGAGTAACTAACTAAGCCCGTGCGCCACAACGACTGAGCCACGCACCTAAGCCCGTGCTCCGCAACAAGAGAAGCCACCGCAATGAGAAGCCCGCGCACCGCAACGAAGAGTAGCCCCCGCTCGCCGCAACTACAGAAAGCCCGTGCACAGCAACGAAGACCCGATGCAGCCAAAAATAAATAAATTAAATCAAATTAAAAATAAAAAAGAATCCTTCTGGTAGGGAAGCCTGCTTCAAACTCCCACAACCCCTAAGACTCAACAAAGTCCACACTCTGGTAAAAAAAAAGCAGGTCCTGAGCTGGCTGCTCTCCACCTCTAGGGACAATCAAGAATGCAATCTGAGGGGTCTCTGCTCCCCACCGCAGCCCACCCGTGACCTCGCAGCCCAGGGAAGTGCCCCTATCCCCTTGCACACTGCTCAACCCCAGTGTTTAGTGGTTTGGGTCAGGAGTGTCAGTTTTTATTTATAGAGGAGTGTGGACTCAGTGTTGATTAACTTATTATATTGGATTGGCCAAAAAGTTCGTCCGGATTTTTCCATAAGATGGCACGGAAAGCCCGAACGAACTTTTTGGCCAAGCCGATAGTAAATGTCTCCCGATTGCTGTGCATCATGAAAGTAATACCGTGTAATACTCAGTGAGTTGCATTCTTACCCACCATCCCAGAAGCCAAATGCCCAGTAGTTCAGCCCATCTGTACTGCAGTAAGACATCCTGGGGCATTGTACAACCCCAAAGACCCTTCTGCTGCATCTCTCTAAAGCACGGCTTACAAATACCCTATCAGATCACTTATATGTGGAATCTAAAATATGACACAAGTGAACTTATCTACAAAACAGAAACAGACTCACAGGCATAGAGAACAGCCTTGTGGTTGCCAAGGGGGGGGGTGGGGGAGGGATGGATTGGGAGTTTGGGGTTAGCAGATGCAAACTAGTATATATAGAATGGATAAACAAGGTCCTACTGTAGAGCACAGGGAACTATATTCAGTATCCTGTGATAAACCATAACAGAAAAGAATACGAAAAAGAATGTATAAGTGAATCACTTTGCTGTACAGCAGAAATAAACGTAACATTATAAAATCAGCTATACTTCAATAAAATAAGTTTAAAAAAAAATAAAGCATGTCGTACACCTGAAACTAACACAACATTGTAAATCAACTATACCCCAATAAAATTTTTTTAAATACAGCATGTCTTAGGTAACATTAACATTTAACATTTTAAAACAATATCTGAATTCTTTGAAAGCTGGCCTATCCCACAGATGAACATTAGATCATCCAAACAGCCTGTCCCCAACATGCCAAAGAGCAGGATGGTTATTTATTATATAACCAGTACTGTACCTTGCTGAATACTAAACTATCTCAGCTCCCCACGTTTCGTGAAGGCAGAGAACAATCTTTTTCATAAGACCCGAAGTCAGAACTCGGTAAGTACCTGCCTCCTGCTAGAGCCCACAGGAGTCTATGGATTAGGGCTTAGATTCAGGCAAAGGAGAAGCACCTTCTCTCTGCAAGAAGAGCTGGCTCAGGGGGCTCTCTGGAGGCACCAGCTCCAAGGGACGGTGGCCTTCAGCATCCCTGGCCTGGGTGTCTGCTCCAAAGTCCATGAGCAGGCAGGCCAGCTCGCCACTGGACGCCCTGGCCACCGCGTGCAGAGGGGAATCCAGCCCCCGGCCTTGGTTCACGCTCGCTCCTAAACAGTCACGAGAACAACAGAGTCAGAGTCAGCAGAGTGCAAGCGCCCCCTTCTCAAAGCACTGCACCTCAAAATTCCCTAACAAAAGGGCGTCCATAGCAGGCACAGTAGTTCTCCTGAGAAAACAGGGGACGACTTGATTCCATTGAATAATATGGAGAAAATGCCACTTGACAGTGTGACTGAACGTACCACGGGAGCTCTGTGACATATGAGGTTGGAAAGCTTGCCTTTGAGCACTCCACACAGGTGTGACACATGCAGGAAGAATCCTGGTGGCATGAAAGCTGCACATTCATTATTAACGGAGCCCAAATATTAGCCGGTACAGGCCGGAGGTGAGGCTAGATGGTGAAATCTCACCTATGGCGATTATCCACATTTACACGCCGAGCAACTGCCGTGAGGTTTAAACCAGAGACTTGGGACCCTGTGATGTGGACTGTGAAGGGCAATCCATTACGGCAGCATTGTCTAGATTGGGGTGGCCAATCCCAAGATCACGGGGAAGGGGGCAAAGCCCTCCTCTTCGGGGATAAGGTAGAATTCGAGGACCACCCCCACCCAGTTCCATCCTTACACTCTCAGCAAATCCCTACCCCAGTCCAGATGCTGGTTCCCGCTGTGATGTGTGGGGACATAGGACTTTGCCTGGGCTGCTGTCCCTCTAGTAAAATGGGAATCTATGTCCAGTCAACAAATGTTAACTGAATTGTTCTTGTATTGGTCTTGGCTTTGTGAGGGGTGGCAAACATGGCCCTTTCCTGACTAGGAGCTTAAAATCCACGTAGGGTAATAGAAGAAAGAGAGGGAGAGAAGGAGAGAGAGAACCACTCTCCTAATTCATGGTAATGGCTGTCAAGTGAGTAGAAGGCAATGGGAACTGTAAGAGCATTCAGTGCAGGGCAAGATTACTGGGTTTTTAAAGAATAACCAGGACTCAAATAATTAAAGAGGTGATGAAGTGGTATCCCAAGTGTTGAAGAAGGGGCTGGATAACAGCAGGAAGGTGAAAAAGAATGATGCGACCTACGACTTTTCAAAAACATAATATTTACAATGGACTAAAAATGGGGCAAGTTCTATTTCCAAATCAAAGAGAACTGGTGAAGGCGGCCCCAAATCTGAAGATTCAGCCCTAATCCAGCAGCTGGGCAAGTTACTCAGGGCCTAATAATATCAATGGCCAGACGGAGGGAGGAGAAACTAATAATCACTGAGGACCATCCTGGGAGATGTCATCATCATTATCATTATTATCACTATTCTCATTACAAGTGAGAGAACTGAAGTTGAAACAGTTTAAACTAATTCCCCGCAGAAACACAGTCAATATGAACTCCGATCCCGTGCAACTCCATTGCCCGCGCTCTTTCCTCTGCTACAATAGAAAGAGCTTTCAGAGACCTTTAATTTACTTTTCATTTACTTTCCTTGTTATGTTTTGCTTTTGGTTTTACCTGATTCCAGAAGCTTCTTGGCACAGGCCACCTGCAGATTTTCACAAGCCAAATATAACGGTGTGCCCAGGTGGCTGATGTTACGGTCAACGTCGCCCCCATGAGCCACAAGAGACTCAATGCACTCCACGTGGCCTGCAGCCCAAAGAGGGAGAAAACAGTTACAGCACAAATTCTCGTAGCTAGGGAAACACCACCTCGCCCATGTTTTGTGTGCTTAAATTTTCCAACAACTTCTCCAGCGACCAAAAGCTATTTCCTCTATTTAGAATAGGGAATGATCTTCAACACTGTCACCAGTTGATGGGTTGACTATAAGATGGCACCTGTAGCTCTGGGTGGAACTCCACTGGAGTTTACCAGCCACGGTAAGCAACGAGCAGCCAGCCACCATTTTCAATTGTTGGTGGCTCTGTAATCAGTCTGATTACCGAAATCAAAGTGAGCGCTGAGGAGAGATATGAAACAACAGGGACTAAAGGTGGACCTGGAGAAGAAAGGGCACAGAGCGGACCGTGGAACAGGGAAGGAAAGTTACAACCTCACCAAGGGCAGGCCCTGGGACAAACAGGCCACGGTGGGCACAGGCGAGGCTTAGAAGAAGGTACCAAATCCAACGTGAGTGAGGCCCAGTGTGGCCAGCTAGGTTTGGTGAAAGCGGAATCACTCTTCCTTGGTCTAGGACATCATACTTGAAACATTGCTCCTTTGCATCTATCTTGTTATACCATTTTAGCTCTATGTGTCCAGTGAATATGATAACATGTCTCCTTGTGAAGAAATGCCAGTGCTTTGGGAGATAATTATAAAACGGGTGGATCCAGTCAAATGGGGCTGCTGTAAAGATGAGGGGAAGCTATGTTGTGAAGCCACTGCGGAAATAGCCCTCGGGGCAAGGTACGGTCATCATGATGTCAAGGAGGAGGAGAAATATCAGAGAAAAGCAAAACTTACAATTTTATTTTTTGTCTCAGAGTTAAGAATAGCAGGAAAACTGTGACTTTACGAAAAAATTATCCCAGATGAATACGTTCTGGGGATCTAATGTACAGCATGGCGACTACAGTTAATAATATATATACTGGGCTTCCCTGGTGGCTCAGTGGTTGGGAGTCCGCCTGCCGATGCAGGGGACACGGGTTCACGGGTTCGTGCCCTGGTCTGGGAAGATCCCACATGCCGCGGAGCGGCTGGGCCCGTGAGCCATGGCCGCTGAGCCTGCGCGTCCGGAGCCTGTGCTCCGCAACGGGAGAGGCCACAACAGTGAGAGGCCCGTGTACAGCAAAAAATAATAATAAAAAAATAATAATAATATATATACTGTACTTTAAATTTGCTACAGGAATAGATCTTAAATGTTCTCACCACAAAAAAAGGTAACTATATGAGGCAATGGATGTGTTAATTAACTTGACTACGGTTATCCTTTCACAATGTATACGTATATCAAGTTATCACACTGTACACCTTAAATATATACAATCTTATTTGTCAATTATACCTCAACAAACATGGGGATGGGGAGACTTACCCCAAACTGTATATAACATCTTATATTTCCAAAAATTGAAAGTTTGTTTCACTTAGCAAACTTAGGTGGCCCTGAGACAATATTCTTTAAGGCCTTAAAACAGAAGACTATAATTTGTTTTATAAAATGACTTGACTTTACGGGGTCATGGGTTCAACAACACATTCCACACATTCTGATGGATAGTCTATTATATGCCAGGCCCTGTTCCGGAAACACAGCAGTGAACAATATTCCAAATGTTCTAAAAGGGTTCTTCTCAAACTTACTTGCATCATAAATCACCTGGAGGGCTTGTTAAACAAAGCACAGATGGCTGGACCCCACCCCCAAAGTTACTGATTCACTGGGTCTGGAATGGGGCCCAAGAATCTGCATTTGCGTGCCAGGTCAGGCTGACGCTTCTGGTCCCAGGATCCACACATTGAGAACAACCTCTCCATATACCTCCTTTTCCCTCTTCCCTTCCACAACAAGATGTCCCTTGGAGGAGGGGGTGGAAAACTTAAATTCTCAGCAGATTTACCTCTTTTAGCAGCTTCGTGCATGGGGGACGCCAGATCACTCTCAGGGTGGGGACTGGCTCCATGCTGCAGAAGCAAATTCACGCAGTCCAGGCTGCCGCTGACACAAGCATTGAACAAGGGAGTATGCCAGTCTGTGGTAACACCATTCACCTAGAAAGAAAAGCTCCAGCGTGAAGGCGGGCAGTGGGGTATCCTGGATTCAGACCTAAGCTCCACCACTTTCAAGCTATTATTCACTTATCTGAGCCTTAAATTCCACAGCTACAAAATGGGGACAAAAAATAACAGATTCCCCAAAGTTGTGAAAAACCGGATGAGGTATAGAATGTAACGCCAAGAACGTTCCCAGACCAGGGATGGAACCCGTGCCCCCTGCAGCGGGAGTGCGCAGTCCTAACCACTGGACGGCCAGGAAATTCCCACTAATCACCTTATTGTAAACATGCCATCCTAGACCCATCCCACACCAATCCAATTTCCCCACAGAAGTTAGAGTAACCTTTTAAAATTGTTAATGTATTATTTTTTTTTAATTTAAAAATATCACTTTCGGGACTTCCCTGGTGACACAGTGGTTGGGGGTCCACCTGCCGATGCAGGGGACATGGGTTCGATCTCTGGTCCGGGAAGATCTCACATGCTGCGGAGCAACTAAGCCCACGTGCCACAGCTACTGAGCCTGCACTCTAGAGCCCGCTGAGCCACAACTACTGAGCCCGTAAGCCACAACTACTGAGCCCGTGTGGCACAACTACTGAAGTCCACGCGCCTAGAGCCCGTGCTCCACAGCAAGAGAAGCCACCACAATGAGAAGCTCGCACACCGCAACAAAGAGTAGCCCCCGCTCGCCACAACTAGAGAAAGCCCGTGCACAGCAACGAAGACCCAACACAGCCAAAAATAAATTAATAAATAAATTTTAAAACATCACTTTCATCCAAATATAGAGTGAACACAAGCCAAAGATTTTATTCAGCTCATTCATTAATGAGGGAACCAGTAAAATGGCAAGGATGGCTAAAAGGAGAATTTATATAGTCAGTCAATGCAATGCTGAAATAAATTTGCTAATAGATACAAAACTGGTTAATATCCTATAGGGCCATAAAACTATAATCGTTGGGCTATCTTTTCTAACACTGGAAATCAGACTGAAACTTACAAGTTAACATCTAACTTCACAGTGTTTGGGCTATAATTGAATGGCAAAGAGCAAAGGCAAATGCACATGCACTTTCCTCTATCAAGGAATTCTTTGGTGAACCTGTTAAACGATGATACTGTGAAGACAGGGACGTCATTCTCAGGCCCTATTTCCACGCAAGGCCAGAACTAGTGATGCATGAAAGATGTCCAGGGTGCAAAGTTTAAGGAGACACTCGCTCCCAGGGTTACAAAAGTGCTGAACGACCCTGCGAGTGAGCAGAGTTTAGAGTTTGCACCCCAGGCTCCTTTCTCGCCTCTGCTTAGTCCTGGGCCTGTTTCCAAGTTTGGGGTAAGTTTTCTTAAGCAAAATATAAACCTCTTGATGCACTCATCTATGGCTCTCAGCTGCTCTCACGACAAAGCCCATTTTCTTGGCCTGGTCGGCAAGCTTGTTTGTGTTCTGACCCCTCTCACCTGCTCTACTCTGCTGCCATAAGGAATTATTTTTTTCAGTTTTTTAAAAATTTATTTATTTTATATATTTTTGGCTGTGTTGGGTCTTCGTTGCTGCGCGGGCTTTCTCTAGTTGCAGCGAGCGGGGGCTACTCTTCGTTGCGGTGCACAGGCTTCTCATTGCGGTGGCTTCTCTAGTGGCGGAGTACGGGCTATAGGCGCGCGGGCTCAGTAGTTGTGGCTCGCAGGCTCTAGAGCGCAGGCTCAGTAGTTGTGCACATGGGCTTAGTTGCTCCGCGGCATGTGCGATCTTCCCGGACCAGGGCTCGAACCCGTGTCCCCTGCATTGGCAGGCGGATTCTTAACCACTGCACCACCAGGGAGGTCTCTAAGGAATGATTTGAAGGAACGATTTGAAGCCCCCACTTTCACTTCTAGGCCTTTGCGTTTGTTGTTCACAGGGGGTGGGAAGTCCATCATTTCCCCCAACCCCCTGTTGAGCTGACTAACTCCAACAGGTCCTTTAGGTTTCAACTGTAACGTCATTTCCTGTAGGAAGCATCTTTTGACTCCCCCTCTCCATCAGAAATAAATGGGTTAGGAACACTTCTACGTGTTCCCAACAATCCCCTTACTATTAATACTTATTACATTGTAGTGGTTTGCAAAATATGGCCACAGATTCTCTGCCCAGGATGCATATCCCTTTGCAGAGTGGCTTAGTAACTCCTCCCATCCCAAGACGGAGACTATATCTTTTCAATCCTTGAATCTGGGCTTGCCCACATGAATTGCTTTGGTCAATGGGACAGTTAACAAGTGTGACGCAAAGCAGAGAGCTTGCCCTCTGTTGCTGCTCTTGGAATCCCTGCTACGATGTGAACAGGCCCGGGTCGCCTGCTAAAGGATGAGAGACCACGTAGAGATTTTCTGTCTCTCCAGACCTCCCAGCCATCCCAGCCAAGGTCATCGTGAAGTAGCCTGCCCCAGCCCATCTATCAGCTAGCCTGAAATGCCTCAGTAAGCCCAGCTGAGGTTAGCTGAAGCAGCCAGACCAGACGAGCTGTCCAGAGAACACAAGGAACTGTGAGATCAATGGCTACTGTCTTAAGTCATTAAGTCAGGGCGGTTTGTTACACAGAAGAAACTCACAGATAAAAACAGCTATTGTAATTGCCTGCTGTGGCTGAGATACTATGCGTTAAACAAACTCATTTCCTCTCTCTTGGGCGCAGAGGCATACTACACTTGCCCTCCTCCCTGGCAGTTAGACATGGCCTGAATTCTGGCCAATGGGATACGAGCAAAAGTGACATATGTCACTGCCAAGACTGGCCCTTAAAAAGCTTCCATTCACAACCCTCCGTGTGGTTTCCCCTTCTAGCCATCTAGCAGGCAGCACACGTGGGAGCCACTTGTTGAAGACAGTGGGGCGACAGGATGAAAGGAGCCTGCGTCCTTGAATCACCCTCGGAAAACAGCCACCCAACTGGGAACACCCACACTGGATTCTGAGTTGAACAAGAAATAAACTTTTATTATATGAGGCTACTGAGATTTCAGGGTTTATCTTTTGAAGCAGTTAGTGTTACATGCCGCCATTTACCTGTTTATCTGGTCGTCTCCTCATTTAGTTTAGAAGTTCCTGAAAATCTTTATCTAGAGTTAGGCACATAATAAATGCTCAGTACAGACTGGTTGAGAAGAGATGAGAAACCCATACAGAATTTCCTGATCAGATTTTCCCATCACTCCTGAGCAAGAGGGTACTTAAGTTAATGGAAGATCTACTGGTCCCTGCTTTCAAATGCAATGATTTCGTATCTTCCTTCTCTAGAATCTCATTATGTCATCCCGATTCCCATTCTCCAAATAATAATCACATGCCTTATCCCTCTCAGTCCTCACAATACCACAAAATATGCTACATAATTTTTTTTGGTATTTTCCCTGTTTGTTTTTTTTTCTCATATATAGACTCTAAAGCTTACAGGCTAAGTAACCTGTCCAAGTTTCCAATGTTAGTAAATGGTAGAGATGGTCTGGAACCATTATTCAGGTCTTATGGAGACAAATGTTATGTGTTTTCTACAATACGTCACGACCTTCCAGCCACAGAAATGAAGGCAGAAATCTAACAGTTATTTATTAATAGTGACAGTCAAAGAAAATGATAGATAGTCAGACCATGACTTTCTAGCTAAAAATGCAGTATTTCATCTACCACTAAAGTAAATAAGCTTAATAGACATAATACTTTTGAAAAAGAAAAACCTTCATATTTCAAATCAGGCTAATCAAAAACGCTAGAAAGTATTCAGAAGGGATAGAAATCGTCATTTTTCAGTCATGGTGTCTAAGGTGTGATTTGAGCTGCACTTACCTGAGCTCCATGCTTTAATAAAATGTTTGCACAGGAGGGATGACCTCCGAGACAGGCTTCATGGAGCGGGGACACACGATCTGCCGTGACGAGGTTCACGAGCCACCCCTGGAGGAGGGGAAATGGGCAGAGTAAGGGATGCAAAGCAACAGTTCTGTAGGATTGGGTTTCAGTCATGAAGTCAGTACAAGACAATTCTTTTAAAAGTTGACCTGGCTCACCTATGATAAACCATAATGGAAAAGAATATTAAAAAAAGAATATATATATATATATATATAAATATATATATATAACTGAATCACTTTGCTGTACAGCAGAAATTAACAAACACAACATTATAAATCAATTATACATCAATTTAAAAATTTCCAAAAATAGTTAATCTGGCTCATAAAAAAGAATGAAATAATGCCATTTGCAGCAACATGGATGGACCCAGAGATTAGCATAGTAAGCAAAGTCAGACAGAGAAAGAAATACCATATGATACCACTTATATATGGAATATAAAATATGATACAAATGGACTTATCTACGAAACAGAAACAGACTCAGAGAACTATTACAGACTTGTGGCTGCCAAGGGGGAGGGGACTGAGGAAGGGATGGATTGGGAGTTTGGGACTAATAGATGCAAACTATTATATATAGGATGGATAAACAACAAGGTTCTACTGTAGAGCACAGGGAACTATATTCAATATCCTGTGATAAACCATAATGGAAAAGAACATATAAAAGAATGTATATATATGTGTAACTGAATCACTTTGCTGTATAGCAGAAATTAACACAATGCTGTAAATCAACTATACCTCAATTAAAAAATAAAATAAAAATAAAAAAATAAAAACCCGACAACTTAAAAAAAAAAGTTAACCTGGCTCAAAATCTGACAGTACACTAAGGTGTTGACAATGATGTAAAAAAAGAAACAAAAAAAGGAAGCATCATACTACTGGCGGGAGTGTAAAATAATACAAGCACTCAGGATAACAGTTTGACGGTATCTGTTAGACTTGATGACACACATACCTATGACCTAGCCATGTGACTCTTAGGTGTACACACTCAAGACTGACTTTCAACTTGCTCTCACTCTCTCTTGTCCTCTCACTTATTGGCTCATTGTTTTGATGAGGGCCATGACAAGGAACTTAGGGCAGTCTCCAGGCAACAGCCAGCCAGGAATTGAAGCTTTTAGTCAAAAAACCCAGAAGGGGGCTTCCCCGGTGGCGCAGTGGTTGAGAATCCGCCTGCCAATGCAGGGGACACGGGTTCGATCCCTGGTCCAGGAAGATCCCACATGCCGTGGAGCAACTAAGCTCGTGTGCCACAACCACTGAGCCTGTGCTCTAGAGCCCGTGAGCCACACTACTGAGCCCGCGTGCCGCAACTACTGAAGCCCGCGCGTCTAGAGCCCGCGCTCCACAATGAGAGAAGCCACTGCAATGAGAAGCCCACGCACCACAACAAAGAGTAGCCCCCGCTCGCCGCAACTAGAGAAAGCCCGCGCGCAGCACCGAAGACCCAACACAGCCAAAAATAAATAAATTAATTAATTAAATAAATTTTTTAAAAAAGATAAAAGAAAAAGGGCAGTTTCTAGTGTGTGTTTAAAAAAAAAAAAAACCCAGAAGGAATTGAATCTTGCCAACAGCCATGTAAGAGAATTTGGACTGAGGTCCATCCTTAGTCAAGCCTCAAGATGCCTGAAGTTCTGGTCCACACTCTTATAACTGCAGATTCATAAGAGTCCCTGACCCAGCTAAACTGTGTCTAGATTCCTGACCCATAGACACTGGGAACCAATACATGTCTGTTACATTAAGCCGCTAAGTTCGGGATTTCTTATATACATACAGGTATATATAAGAAATACGTATACGTATTTCTTATATACGTACAGGTATATATGAGCGCACTCCAATAGCCCTGGACTAACACAGGCCAAAGCATTAGGTGAACCTCCACAGACTGAGAGGCAGAAAGTCCCGAGGCTGAGGAGCAATTACCTTCTCACTCTAGCACGCTAGGGCTGAAGAAGCAAGAAAGTGTCTGAAAGGCCCTGGGATTCTTCATCCTCTGGGAAAATGTGCTCTCCAGGAGATGGATCACGAGCCCAACCCAAGCCAAACATCAAAGAGCTCCAGGAGAGGCTCCACAGACGCCCCCTGATCTTGGAACATATCATCTATCCCTAACAGGAAGAAATCAGGTACAATAAAAGTTCTTTTCCTTAGGCCATGTCAATTAAGAGCATGGATAGTTTAATTAACATCTTGGTAATATATTATACCTTTTCTTCCCAGAAGAGTTTAAATTTGCCTAAAATCATTCCAATAAATTACTTCACTCACCATCATTCCTAACATACGTTCTTCTACTTCCGTGGACATGTACAAGTCAGCCCCCTAGTCATGCTGTCCTTTGGACTTCTACTCTCTGACTGGCAAGCTCGTGCATTTTGAGATACACCTGGACATACACCTGAGTCTACAGGATCTCAAACGCAGAGCCTTTTTAGGTGGGTCTGCAAAGGGGTTCTGGGAGACTCAAAATCATCTGCTTAAAAATTAAAATTCCAATATCCTTTATACTACTTTGTCATCCCAGCTCTGCTGTTTGCAGGGAGGGATAGGACTGTATCTTCCCTTCCTTCATAACCTCAAATTCCATCTGTATTCAGTAAATGCTTCCTGACCCTCTGACTCGAGAAGAATTCGAGTTACAGCATTTATTCCCTTCACAAGCACTGCCCACGGACTTCACAGTGTGGCATCTGCTGTCTTCTTATTGTCATTATTATTTTATTAGAGGCATCCCCTCAAAGATCTGTTCTCAAATCCTTTTTTTCCCCACTCTCAGTGTTCTATATTTGTCCAATCTCTTCCCCACACACTGCTAGAGGACACAAGAAATTCACAGCAAAATGTTAACTGCATGTTTCGCTGTGCGACAGATCCTGAGCTGAAAGAAGGCTGTCCTTTAAAGGAATTCTTTACTGTGTTCTGTTAACTGCAGTCACCACTGCTATTTCTAAATCATCATTTAGGTGCTTAGACGTAAATCCAGGTAAATGAAAATGTAAAAAAGGAATTATTCACAGTGCAAAAGTGTTCACCACTCATTACATATTCACATTACAACGAAGTTCCTTTAAATTAAGTTTCCCTTTGCAAACTGCGGACTGTATTTATAGGTACAAGTATGACTTTAAATGAACGGTGGCATTTTGTTTGAATTATTGACAAGACTGAATCATATACTATTATAAGGTAAATTCGAACCCATTACTTCAGAGAGGGTCCAGTCTACAGTGGGTTCTCAGTTAAAAAAATGAATAGCTTATCTTTAATTGTTCTATCATCACGTGTCTGTCCCCTAGTCTCAGCCTATATTCAGAAGCTCTTTCTGATGGGTCCTTGGGGTTGTATACTATCAGGGCACCCATGGGTGACACAGTGCTTAGTACCTGGCAACTTTCTGTCCCAGCCCCAAATCATATGCCTACCCGGGTTGAACCAACTGACTACAAGAAACTGAGGCTTTATCCTTTGTCCCTCCCACAGTTATCACTTCCTTCTCTACGCTCAGCAGAAAAGAAAACCATGAACACCTATGGTACTCACGTTCATCACAACACATCACTTCCTTCCTACTTTACCAAGGTCAAAGCCATCTGATGTGAGAACTTTCTACATTCCCTTTCTCCCCACACCTAAAATCTCTCTGCATTCCTCCAGTCTTCTTTTCTCCCATTGCTCCTTTCTTTGAAGAAGAAATACATGCATGCAGTCCAATAGCCCATGACTGCACCCGGGCCCCCCCAGCTCCCGCCACACCCATGACATTCCTTCATCCACCTTCTCACATGCGTCCCCTGCTCTCTCGAGATACACTTTCTTTGTGCTTTCAAAGTCTCCCCATCCCTCAGTCCTGACCCTCGGCCAAGCATCCATCCACGTGCTTCTTCCCTTTGCTGCCCCCTCCTTTTTTTTTTTTTTTTGAAAATAGTCTATCCCCATCGTCTCTACTTTTACCCCTTCTCTCATTTTCTACCAACACAATCCTGCTGATACTGCTTTTAAAGACCATCTGTGACTTCCGGAAACCAGTTTGCACTGCTCTGTCCCCTACCTCCTTCCACCTCTAAATTTGCCACATGTTCATCCTGACCTCGTGAAACCTCTGCCCTGGCTTCTAAAACAGAGTTCTACCTGGAATTATCTCCGACCTCTGACTGCCTTTTTTTCTGTCTCTTTCACTAACTCTGTCCTTTTCATCCTTACATCTCCTAATGCAGGCATTTCCTCCAGGATTTGCCCTCAAATCCTTTTCTTTTTCTCTCATATATTATACATGGCTTTCAAATTTAAATCTCGGGACTTCCCTGGTGGCGCAGTGGTTAAGAATCCGCCTGCCAATGCAGGGGACACGGGTTCGAGCCCTGGTCTGGGAAGATCCCACATGCTGCGGAGCAACTAATCCTGTGTGCCACAACTACTGAAGCCCGCGCACCTAGAGCCCACGTTCTGCAACAAGAGAAGCCACCACGATGAGAAGCCCATGCACTGCAACAAAGACCCAATGCAGCCATAAATAAATAAATAAATAAATGTATTTATTTTTAAAAATAAAAAGTCTGAATCTCCATCCCCAGTACATGTTTCTAATTCCCTGCTAAGACATAACCACCCAGAGACCCAGCTCACCACATAAATTCAGCCTTTGCCAACCAAGCTCCCCTGAAAGGAGCTCCTTGTCTTGCCAGACCTGATTCTCTGAGTGGCGCCACTATTTTCGTTTCATACCTAGGATTGCGACCTCAGAGAGAGGATAGCAGAGTGATTCCCGAGTTCAAATGCTGGTACCATCACCTAACAAGCAGTGTGACCTTGCGCCAGCTACTTCCCTCTTGAAGCCTCAACTTCCATCTGTAAAATGGGGACAATTTCACCTACCCTACAGATTGTTACGAAGACTAAAAAATGAGGTATGCAAAATGCTTAGCGCTCGGTCACTTCTAGGCAGTTATTATCTGAGATTTCTTTTCATTCTTTATTACTTAGCCTTCAATGAGCTGCCACATCCTAAAGGTCCGATGTTTCAGAACGCTCAGGATCTTTCCTAGTATCCACACCCTGAGAGCGGCTTAGCTCTTTAAAGATTGCAGGGAGCAGCATAAAACGTTTTATTCAAGAAACAGAAAAGCCAGTCCTTACCCGCTGCATGCAGTGGGACTCTACTGGGAAGGTTTATAGGGTTGTGCATTCAAATCTCCAGGGGAGCTTTAAAAAAAAAAAGGCCAGATACCCAGGCTGCATCTCAGAGCAACTGCAGTACCATCAAAGGTAGTTGACAGAGATGCAAAGGCAATTAACTAGAAAAAGGTTAGAGTTTTTAGCAACGGTGCCAGAACAAAGGGACATCAATATACAACAAAAACATGAATCTTGACCAACACCTCACACCTTGTACAAAATTGAACAAAATGGATTATAGACATAAATGTAAAATTAGAAAACTTTTAGAAGAAAGTATTTGTGACCTTGGCCATCTATCTTATCTTCATTATCACCTGGTCTTGATTTTAGTAAGTTCTTATATTTTTGCCCCTCCCAGAATGACATACAAATGGAATCATATAGTGTATAAAATATGAGTCTGGCTTCCTTCGCTTAGAATGAAGAATGTCTTTGAGATTCATTAAAAAAAAAAAGGTAGTTGAATTCAGGCGTCAGCATTTTTAGGAACCCCTACCCAATCCCAGCCCAAGGGGATCCTAATGGGCACCAAATTAAGGGCACAAGATGCCCAAAGGATGCCTTAATTGCTTCCTGCCGGCCTAACAAATTGTCATTGCTTTTAAAAAAATAAATTACTATTGAAGTGCAACAGATATAAAGAAAGGTTCATAAATCCTTAATGTAAACCTCAGCGAATTATCACAAAGAAAATCTATCTGCGTAATCACTGTACAGGTAAAGGGAGAAAGGAAAAAAATTACCAGAAACCTATGTATGTCCTACCCGAATTACTACCCACCTCTCATCGGCAAAGGCATATAGAATACTAACATCATAGAATCGTTTTCCTTGGTTTTGAACGTTATATTAATTGAACCATGAAGTATGTATTTTTGTGTTTGCTCAGCTACTTTCACTTACCTGTTTTTTCAAATTCATCCATTTTCATTGCTGTATAGGGTTCCACTGAGTAATATACCAAAATATATGTACCCATCTCACTTTTGATGGACACTTAGGCTGTTTTCAAGGTGTTTTTTTTTTTTGCTGTTATGAATAAGGCTGCTATGAATATACCTGTACGTGTCTTTTGATGAACACGTGTATACATATCTGTTGCATATAGACCTAGAAATGAAACTGCGGGGTTGTAGCATAGAGATATTTTTAGCTTTAGTAGATATTCCTTAACAATTTCCCAAAGTGGTTTATACAAATTTATACTCCCACCAGCAATGTATGATAGTTCCAGTTGCTCCACACTCTTGCTGACACTTGGTGGTTTCTGTCTTTCCAAATTTAATCCTTCTCATGGGAGGAACTGGTAATATAATTTCTTATTCATAATTTAAATTACTCCAATTACTATTAGCACAGGTTGATATATTTACTGAACATCTGAATATCCTCTTTTATGAAATACCAGTCCAAGTCTTTTGCTGATTTTTCTGTTAGGTTGCCAATCTTTTTTGTATTGATTTTAGGCTAAGAATATGAGTTCTTTGTGAGATATATATATAGCACAAATATTTTCTCATGTGTGGCTTGACTCATTGCTTTCAAAAATACTACCTTTGATGAACAAGCCCTTAACTTTAATCAAATCCAACCTATCAGTCTTTTTGTTCCTTTCCACATACTCTTTTTTTTTTTTAAGAAGATGTTGGGGGTAGGAGTTTATTAATTAATTAATTTATTTTTGCTGTGTTCGGTCTTCATTTCTGTGCCAGGGCTTTCTCCAGTTGTGGCAAGCAGGGGCCACTCTTCATCGCGGTGTGCGGGCCCGTCACTATCGCGGCCTCTCTTGTTGCAGAGCACAGGCTCCAGACGCGCAGGCTCAGTAGTTGTGGCTCACGGGTCTAGTTGCTCCGCGGCATGTGGGATCTTCCTGGACCAGGGCTCGAACCCGTGTCCCCTGCATCGGCAGGCAGATTCTCAATGGCCTTTTTAAAAAAATTCCTCGGCTTCCCTGGTGGCGCAGTGGTTAAGAATCTGTCTGCCATTGCAGGGGACACGGGTTCAAGCCCTGGTCCGGGAAGATCCCACATGCCGCAGAGCAACTAAGCCCGTGCGCCACAACTACTGAGCCTGCGTGCCTGGAGCCCATGCTCTACAACAAGAGAAGCCACCGCAAGGAGAAGCCCACGCACCGCAACGAAGAGTAGCCCCCGCTCGCTGCAACTAGAGAAAGCCTGTGCACAGCAATGAAGACCCAATGCAGCTAGAAATAAGTAAAATAAATAAATTTATTTTTAAAAAAATCCCTGAACGTACTGGTCCTACAGGAGCTTAAAAAATACCAATGCATGAAGCCTGCCCTAGGCTAAATCAGAATATCTACAGTGAAGCCCAGGCATTGTTATTTTTTTTAAAATCTCACATTATTTTAATGTGAAGTCTCGGTAAAGAATAATTAGCTACAGTTTCAGTTTCTCCCTTCTTGGACCAAGTGAGAATTATTTTTTGTAATTTTCTTTTCTCTTTGTTATAGCCGTTTGAATGTTTGGTCTTACTCGCCTTACTAAAATATGTTTGTTTAGTTTAGCAGGAGCGTTTTTCAGTATGCTTTGATTACCTGAAGTGCTATGTAGATTGTAATAAGAAAATAGATACTCCTCATTTATGAGGAGTAACTGGAGCAGGTAATTTACACAATGTCACCTTAGTTAATTCTCTCAAACTCATACAAGGTAACATAATAGATTGAATTTTTGGTCTCAATTCTTCACTCTCCTGTAGTAGTGTAATACGTTCACACCCTTGCCATGACCTCATAGTTGACAAAACGTATCAATACTTCCTTGATCCTTGAATTTGGACATGGTCATCTGACTTGCTCTGACCAATGGGGTGTTAGCAGGTGTGACATAAGCAGACTGGAAGTATTCTTTCATGGTTGAGCTTGCCCTGCTATGCTTCAGCCTTTTGCCACGAGGAGAAAATTCCTCAGGTAGCTACTGGTGAAATAAGGATGGGAGGCATGTGCAGCAGAGCTGTACCCAACCCACAGCTTGGAGCCAAGCTCAGTCCAGATCAGCTGATCCAAAGTCTCATTAGAAAGAAAGAAATGTTAATTGTATTATGCCACTGAGTTTGGGGTGTTTTGTTACACAGCAAGATCTGACTAATACAGGTAGGTATTGGCTCACTCATTTTATAAAGGCAGAAATTGAGGTTCCAAGAAAATAACTTGCTTAAATAATGCAAAAGAGCTTAGATAAAGACGTGATTCCAGCTGATATTCAGTAAACACGAAAATACTAAACATAAATGAATATCAGTCCAATTTAATAAGTCATATATAAAAGCTGCAATGATCATTTTTCACCCTATCAAAAAAAGGTAAATGTTTCATTTTATCTGAGAAGCAGCTCAGCTTCATTTAGCTAGAGTTACGTGTTACTATCTGTATTTCTATTTATAAGAGGCTGCTGCTACCAAAAACAGCTTAAGATAGTGGCTTAGAGTAGTCTGAAAATCGTCTTTAGAAACTGTTTTCTCATGGGAGGATTTCTTAGTCTATATAGGTCCGTGAAATTGGAATTTTTTCAAAGCACATTTCCACGAACTACCACCTGAAATTTATCATGTCTTTTGATTGTGAATTTAGATCACAGACCACAGTAGTAACAGCAGTATATAGGACTATCACAGAGAGGAATCTCAGATATTTTTAATTGCAGTATGAATATTGCAGATATCTAAAATATCTCAAAATATACATTCATCCTACTTAGAAATTACGGTAGTAATTAGAATCACCACTAAATCTTCTTATTGAATGCATTAATAAAGAAGTTCATATATTACAATGTCACACATTTGTTTATAGAGTTCCTCTATATTGTGTTTTATGCTTTTAAAACATTAGTCTGAGAAGGGGTCCATAGGCTTTGCCAGACTATCAAAGGGGTCCGTGAACGGGCCAAGAGCGTCTAACCTAAAAGGTCCATATTGTCTCTTCAAAGAACAAAACACTATGAATAAAAACTTCACTGGAATTTTGAATGGCGATTGAAACCGCTTTCTTAAAAGCGCCTTTGCTTAAATTCCCAATAATTTCAAAACATCAAAACTCAAATTAATGTGTACTTGAAATGACCCCCAAGGAGCAGAGACACTAATATGAAACTGGGCAGAGCCATTTCTACTGGAGATTCAACAGAACTGAACAAGTCTTTGAAATTATACAATGTCGGTTTTTTTGGGTTTTTTTTTTTTTTTTTTTTTTTTTTTTTTTT